>NC_056742.1:470099355-470199355 GCF_019279795.1 Protopterus annectens
AGGGCCGCAATATATCTAGGCAATTCAGATTCTATATCCCAACTCAAAAGAACACCTTCCTTAAGTAAAAGTTTCCTTCCAAACATTTCTGACAAAGGATTTTTTAAATCTACCAACTCATTACATTCCCAGAAAACATATACCCAAGTACCCCTCTCTTTCCCATTATACCTGTAAAAATAGCTGTCTACCTGTGGAAAAATCTTCTGAAGTCTACATCAAGTATAAAATACACAGGCAAACACTTCCATGCAAAAATCCTAAACCTTCTAGATTTTACTGCATACTTAAGAACCTTACAAATATCCTTCCTTTGTCCCTTCATATACTGATTTTGCATTGTCATTTCCCAGTCTTTTCTAACCTCTAGGATACTAAAGTAAACAGGTGCCCTTGTCTTTTTTTTTTCCCTTATTTTATATTTCTCCTTGTTCAGTTTTAAGCAATGTAGGTATTGCAATGTAAACAAAAAAAAAAAAAAAAAAAAAAGAAAACTCTTTTCAAGAGTATAATACAAGAAAAAAATTGTGTGTTTTTTCTTACTCTTGCATAGGAGAATGGCTGGACTGAGGCTCTTGACTTTATCTAGTAACAAGTTTTAATCGAAAGCAAATGAATAAAAAAGAAAATTGAACATGATAAAGCTCTCCGCTAGCAAATAAATTAAAAAAAAATACATAAATAAATATTTGTAGAAGCAATTTGGTTCTCATGTCTCCATGGAGACAATCTAATAAAGAATAATAAAAATAAAATACTCCTTTCTTTTAATGTCTTTCTTTCAATGGTTAGGAGACAATGTTTTCTGAAAGCATTAAGGCGTTTTCTCATTCTGGAACAGATATAAATATAAGACAAAACCAGACAGCATATAGAAGCACATGCTGTACCATGCGCCTTAGCATGGATAACCTTCCTTTAAAGATAACACAAGTCTATGAGTGTGGCTGTCAGTTTGGGACAATTGTTCCTATTAGGAAGGTAAAACTTCAATATTTGAAGATGTAAATAATTTGTGAGTTATTACAGAAGACAGAAATTTCTTCTGAAAATATAGCTAGGGAGTGGGATAAAATTAAAGTAGAGTTTAAAAATAGGGTGAAATAAAAGAGAGAGATATGTTTAATAAGCAACAAGAATTATTTAGAGAGACTGACAAATGTTAAAGTATTGCAGAACAGGGGGACTCTCATAGAACAAGAGGAGGAGCAATTGCAGAATGCTAAGCAGAAAATAAAGGATTAACTGCATGAGTTTAAAAATAAGTTATGTAGCCACCGTAACGTTCCATCAGTATTGTCGATTTTTCATCTCTCCTGACATATGGGTCCGGATCCAATCCATTGGATCTGACTCGGCTGTTAGCAAGCTCATAGTAAACAAAAAGCTCTTGTCTTGTTTGCTATAATTACATGCATAGAAAAAAGGGAAATTTCAGTATTTAACACACCACAAGATCTTAAAAGAGACCATTTCTGGAAGTCTAGGAAGATCAACCTAATCCTTTAGAATCTCTTCACGTTCAACCAAGAAACCCGTGGAAGGGGGATGGAGCTCAATGATTAAAGGAATGGCATATGGCACAATCCTCTTGCAAGTGAAGGGGTCCAAGGCAATACACACAGAGACGGTGAGGGTTGCTATCTGGGAATTTATGCCTGCACTTCAAACTTTTTTTGAAACCAGCCAGTTTCTCCTGCTTCTCCACCATGACATAAAGAAAGGACAGGCAGAGAATCCACTCACATAAACACAAATACTCTGAGAAAAAGTGACAGCAAAGAGAGTTTTTTTTTTTTTTTTTTTTTTTTTTTTTTAATAGAAGACGACAGAGAAAGGGAGAAACTACTAACAGTAGCCCAAGAGATTCCTAAAACGTAAAGGGGGAAGGGGAGTAATCAATAAAAAATGGGTACTAGCAGGAAAAGAAAGGGAGAAGTGAAAGTAACCTAAATAAAAAGCAATTACTGTAATAAAAAGTTCTAAACTAAGAGGGAGAGATAGTAATGATAAATTACCCCCAAAAATTATGAAAATGGAGATTATTAAAGGAAAAGATTTATAAATGTACAGCTTGACACACTGAGTTAGTTGATCTGACCACGTCTTCGCAAAGTGGCAAACAAGATCTGAGGAAATGGGGAGAGATACACTGTGGGTAAGGGGAGGCATCCAAGAGCTTTTTGGTTGCTACGAGCTTGCTAATGGCAGAGTCGGATCTGATGGATCTGGACCCATATGCGAGGATGAGATGATAAATTGACAGTATTAGTTGACTGTTGTTAAGGAACTGTTTTTTGGTAAGAATGCATAGCACAAAAACTTTTAGCACAATGATTCAGGCAACAGAAAATAGAAAGTGCTATCGCCAAGCTTAGGGAGCCTATAACAAGGAAAATAACAAGAGATCTTGTAGAGGTACTAGAAATATTTTGGAAATTTTATGAAAGTCTGTATAAAGCAGAGTAATATGGAGATCAAGCAAAGGTACAAATGGAAATGTTTATGGACGTATTAAATATGCCAAGGTTAGAGGTAGATGAGGCTCAATTACTAATAGTTAGAATAGGAGGAGATGAGACAAAAATGGTGATGTGTAACCAATCAACAGGAAAGTTCCCAGGAATACATAGTATTCCTGTGGAAATTTGTAAGCTAGGAGGAAATAAAATGATAAAGATCTGGAAGGTTTTGTTTGACAGTATGTTAAGAGGAGGAAAAGCACCAACATCCTGAAAAAAAAGCGGTGGTGGAGAGGGTAAAAACCCATCACACATCCAGCTTCATACAAGCCCATTTCAATCCTAAACCATGATTATAAAGTGTTTTTGTCTATAATGGCTAAAATAACGGCAGCGGTGATCTCCAAACTGACAGGCATGGATCAATGTGGTTTTGTAGAGAAGAGGCACACATCTGACAACATTAACAGAACATTGATGATCCAGAGGGAATCAGAATGTAAGAAAATACCACAAATGTTGGTGGGTCTTGATGCAGAGGAAGCATTTGACAGAGTATGATGGGAATTTATGAGTAGGGCAATGGAAGTATTTGCAGTCCCTTATAAATTTATAAAGTTGATTAAGAGGATATATGAGGGATCAAAGATGAAAATTAAAGTGAATGGGTTCCTCTCTGATAATTTCTGTTTTAGCAGATGAACCAAGCAGGGGTGTCCTCTTTCCTCTTTGTTATTTGCACTATAAATAGAACCACTGGCAAAGAAAATAAGAGACTCAAAATTTCAAGGATATAACTGATATGTTAGTCAAGAAAGGCTGGCTCTGTTTGTAGATGATATCTTATACCTGTAAAAACCAGAAAAGGACATTTCAGTGTTGTGGAACATTTTGAGGCAGTTTCAAATCTTTTCAGGATACAAAATTAATTAAGCTAAAACAAATGCAATAGCTGTAAATTATGTACCCACACACAAATTTGTTCAGCAATATCCATATCTACAAGGACATGATAAAATGAAGTACTAAGGACTAGGAGTATGCATTAACAAGGATTCTGGTGTGGCAGCTAAGGATATGTGGAAAGAGACTAAACAAAAGATAATACAAAAACTGAAAAACTGGAAGCTGTTTTATAGATATGGATAGCAAGATACAAGCAGTTAAAATGTTTTTAATCCCTTTAGTTTTATACACAGATCAGTCATATTTTTATCAACCAGAGGAGAAGCTGTGGATAGCAATTAAAGAGCTGAAGGATTTTTTCTGGTAGGGGAAGACAGCAAGAGTCAAGTGGGATATGCTTATTTTATTTATTTATTTTATTTATTATTTGTTAACTGGGAAAGTCCGACTTGGAACAAAGCCAATTTTCAGGGGAGGCCCAGGGAGAAACGCTCCAGATGCATGTCTTTGTAACGTGGGAGGAAACCAGAGCACCCACAGGAAACCCACACAAACACAGGGATGACCTGCAGACTCCACATAGAAGGAACCCCAGCTGAGAATCGAACTGCAGAACCTCTTGCTGTGAGGTGGCAATGCTACCGCTGCACCACTGCACCATCCAGTGCATAGATTCTTCCAATTTAACAAGGCAGTCTGAGTTTACCCAACTTGAAGGGGTATTTTCGAGCTACACAGTTAAGGCTCCTATACATATCACAAGCAGAAACCTAGAATTCAAAGTGGAAAAGGATGATGATGAAATATGGACAGACTGGAACTTTGAATGCAGATCCTTGAGGAAAATAACAATAACCATGCAGAATATTATATTCATAAAGTAGCTGAAAGTATTCTAAGAACCAAGCCAACATGGGAATGAAGAAAGGAAATTCTGCCGATATGGATGACTACAATTAGGGATACAGATAATAGGCAAAGTGGTCTGAAACTTATTGGAGAAAATTGGTAAAAGAACCAAGAATGAGAAGAAACCAAAAGTTTACCTGGACAGTGGGACATACATTGCCTTCCTTATCAAGGCTTGATATCAGAGTATAGGCAAAGAGAAAGAAAGTATAGTTGTGCAAAATCTTACCATAACAGTAGATGTCCTTTTCACTGTTGCAGTACTCTTAACATGAGGCATCCCGTGCCAAGGGCACCCGTCGTCCAGCCAGCATACCAAAGCCTTTAGCTTAACAATATGCCGTACATCACACATATGCACCCCAGGCGAGGTGTAAGGCATAAAGGTGATGACCGGACATATCCTCAGAACTGGGAGCCCAAGAGAACACCAGCCATAGGATAGCAGAGGGTAACATACACATCCAGAGGTGCAAAAGACCAGGGTGAGGAGGGAGGGAGGGTGCGAATACTGCAACAATAAACAGGACATCTGCTGTTATGATAAGATTTTACACAACTGTACCATGTCCTTCCATTTCACTGTTGCAGCAGTCTTAACACGAGGGACAGTGCAGAATCTCAGGAAGAAGACAGCAAGGAGGAAGGGCCAACAGAGCCTTCTAGAAACCCATAAAGAATGGCCCTAGCAAACCCAGCTATATCTCTGGATATGACATCCAACCTGTAATGCTTGGTAAAGGTATGCACCAAAGACCAGGTAGCTGTCTCCAGGGTAGAAGTTTTATTTATTTTTTTATTTTATTTAACATTTGTTGACCGGGAAAGTCCGACTAGGTTCCATAGAGCCTGTTTTCAGCGGAGGCCCGGGGAGAAATGCTCCAGATGCATGTCTTTGGAAGTAGTATCCAAACTCTTGAAATAAGCACCAGAAGAAGCCACAGCCTTAGCAGAGTGAGCCGTGACCATAGGATGAAGGCTCTTACCATAAGAATAACAAAAAAAAAATGGCTTTAGAAATCCAAGAGGAAATGGTCGGCTTGGAAACCGCCAAACCTAATAATCTAGGATGAAAAGAAACAAGCTTATCAGAATTTCTAAAATCTCTAGGTTTTGTCCAAATAACATCCGAGTTGTCTATGTGCATCCAAAGTATGCAATGTTCTCACTAGCTGATTGCAGAGAAGGGACAAAAGTGGGCAAATTAACAGACTGATTAAGAGACAACTCATTCACCACCTTAGGCATAAGAGGAGGACTGGTATGAAGAGACACTATCCTTATGAAAAACAAAAAAAAAGGAGAACAGCCACAAGAGCTTCAAGCTCAGACACCTGTCTGGCAGAAGTAGGGGATAACAAAATAACAGTTTTCCAAGAACAATGCTGTAAGGAAGCTGAAGCAGCAGGCTCAAAAGGAAACTGAGTCAACTTTTCCCAAACAAAATTAAGGTCCCAGGAAGGAGAAACAGGCTTCCTGGGAGGTCTAATATGAAGGACACCTTTAAGAAAGTGTTTGGCCTCGAACCTAGAGGCCAAAGGAGGAGTCAAAGTCAGAAGAGCAGAAATAGCTGACAGGTGGGCTTCAGAAGAATATGCCAAACAAGCATTGAGCAATTCACACAAATAACAGAAAACCAAAGGAACATCCACAGGAAGGGAGTCCAGGTTACGAGAAAGACACCAAACAGAAAACCTCTTCCATTTGGACAAGTATGATTTCCTACAAGTGGGTTTTCTGGCCTCCTGCAGTACCCAAAGCACGTCCTCAGAAAAAAGATACCTACAGGGAATCAAAATCCTATCACCCATAGTGTCAGGTGAAGAGAAGACAGGTGGGGATCTATGAGAGATCCCTTGTCTTGTGTGAGAAGATCCACCCTATGAAGTAACATGTGATGACTGCCCTTAGCTAGGTGCAGAAGACAAGGGAACCAATGCTGTCTGGGCCAACAGGGAGTCACCAGCAATATTTTGGGAGCATCCTGCTTTATCTTGTACAGGACTTCTGTTATGAGAGGAAGGGGAAGGAAGGCATAAAAATAAACATCCCTTTCGATGAAAAAGATAGGGCATCTGCCTTCCAGGTCAGGTGACGTCCCTGCACAAAACTGAGGAAGCTCCCTGTTCAGAGGGGAGGCAAAGAGATCTGCTTGAGGAATACCCCACTGGTGGACAATGTCCAAAAACACATCCCTGTGAAGCATCCACTTGTGAGATTGTGTTATAGACCTGCTCATGGAGTCTGCCACAAAATTCTGATTTGAAGGAATGCGCACCGCCTGAAGTGTGACGTGGTACTGAATTGTTAACTCCCAAACTCGGAATGCCAATCTCCAAAGCAGACAGGACTTTGCGCCCCTTGTTTGCTGATGTACCACATCACTGTGATGTTGTCTGTAAAGATCTTTAGGGGCCCTGGAGAAAATGGAGGATGAAAAGCAGTGAGGGGCAACAGAAGAACTCTCATCTCCTTGATACTGATGTGCTCCTTCAGCTGCTAAGGAGACCAAAGGCCTTGCATTTTTAGGTTTTCAATAAAGCCTCCCCAAGTCCCCATCTGAGGCATCTGTGAACAGCTCCTGAGAGGGAAGCAGGGGTTGAAAGGGAAGTCCTGGATTCAAAGTCAGTTGGTGAATACACCACTGAAATTCCAACTTGAGACATGGAAGAAGAGGGACTGGAAATTCTAGAAGATGAGCATACTGAAGCCAAACTGACTTTAGATATCACTGAAGCCTTTTCATATCCAGTCTGGCAAAGGGAAGCACTGGGATGGTAGATGACATGTAGCCCAGAACCCTTAGAAATTCCCTGGTTGAAATTATGGCCAGGGGAAGAAAGGAGTGAAAAAGGGAAATCAGAGTCAAAGCCTTGGGAGGAGGCAGGGATGCTAGCATAGAAACAGTCTGGATCCTGCATCCTAACTGTAAGAATTAATCAGAGAAGGTTAGAAGGGATTAGGAACAGAGATTGGATAAGCACTTCACAAAGAAACAGTGTGGGGATGCATGTATGCCTTCCAAATATGCAACAAAAACTAGAAGATTTAGGATCTTTGCTTGGAAGTGTTTACATTGGCATTTTTATAACCCAAGTAGAGTACAAAAAATTCTTCCACAGGTAGCAAATGTTGGAGGAGTGATGGTGAAGAAAGAGGTAACTGGGAACATATTTCCTGGAAGTGTAATGAGTTGGCAGACTTTAAAGATTTCCCGCTGACTGCTCTGTCAGAGATGTTGGGTCAGCAAATCGGTATAGCAAAGGAAATAATTTTTTTTGAGCCGTGATAAAGAATCGGAATTATCTAGACATATTAAGGCCTTGCTGGGTCTAACTATGGCAGCTGCCAAAAAAAGCAATTAATAGAAAATGGAAATCAAAGTCTAAACAAACTTTACTAGAATTAGTGAATACAGTAGCAGAGATAAGACAACTGGAATTGGAATCTTTAGAAAAGGGTAGGAGCAAACTAAACAGAAAAAAATGGGAATTGTGGGAACAATACATGCAGAGGAGGAACGTGGTTTAAAAGAAAGCAGAATATGAATGAGCTATGTAATGTTTGACTAACAATGACTGGACAGTAAGTACAGTTGTGTACACTTACTATAAATGTAGATGTTCGAGTGTATTCTCTGTTGCAGTCATCACCTGTGGGTTATCCCTGCTCTGGTAGCACTTGGCCGGCCCGAATACCAGAGTCAATGTTTTTCTGCGTCAGTTGCTGACCGCCTGTAGACTGACGTCAGGTTGTCAATGCTATAAAGCAAGGCAAGGGACGAAATCACATCAGTTTTTCTTGCCCTAACCAGTCAGAAGCCCCAGGAAATATGGCAAAGTGGTCCTAGTGGTTAACAACCACCCCAAGAAGCTTATATCTCCCAAATGAATGAGGATATGAGGGGGAGGGAGGGAAACCAGGACTGCAACAGTGAATACACTCAAACATCTGCATTTATGGTAAGTGTACACAACTGTACTATGTTCTTCGTGTTTCACTGTTGCAGTCATCATCTGTGGGAAAATTCCCAAAGCTGAAGAGAGGGGCAGCAGGATTAGTTAAGAGACCTAGGCATGGGGTAAGCAATCCCTGCAGAACAGCAGAGGCAAACCCTGCCCTAGCCTTAGAGAAAATGCTTTGTAAAGGTATGGACCGAGGTCCAGGTGACAGCTTCCAAGATGTCCCTGGTGGGAACTCCTCTGAGAAATGCTGTGGAAGTGGAGGCTGCCCTATTGGAATGGGTACGAATAGACTTGGGGGGAGGTTTCCCATGAAATATGTAGCAGAAATGGATACAGTGTGATATCCATTTGGAAACAAACAGTCTGCTTAGAAATGGGCTTCCCCTCTGCCCCTAGGGCAAAACTGACAAGAAGTTGGTCCATTTTTCTGAAGGGTTTAATATGGTCCAGGTAGTATCTGAGCTGTCTGTGCATGTCTAGAGTGTGCAGAATTCTTTCCCCCTGTTTTGAGGGTTAGGGATGAAGGTGGGCAGATGAATGGCCTGGTTGAGAGTCACATTAGATACCACCTTGGGCATAAAGGAGGGGTTAGTCCTACGGGAAACCTTGTCTGCATGGAAAATGATGAAGGGCTCAATGGTCATCAGTGCCTGAAGTTCTGAAACCCTTCTGGCTAAAGTGATAGCTAGCAAAAAAGCAGTCTTCCAGGAGAGGAATTTCAGTTCTGCTGCAGCAGCAGCTTCGAAGGGTGGCAAGATTCGTTTTTCCAAAACATAATTTAGCTCCCAGGCTAGAGTGGGAGGCCTTCTGGGAGGTCTGATATTAGAAGCCCCTCTGAGGAAATGTTTAATCAAAGGATGAGAGAACAGGGGCTGGTCTGTATTAAAATGAGCTGAAATGGCTGAGGCGTGGATTTTAACAGAGGAAAAGGAGGGGCCACTATTGAGTAATTCCGCTAGATAGTCCAGGATAAGAAGGACAAAAGGTTGTGAGGAACTGGCCCCTCTGGACTGGCACCAGGAGCAGAATCTTTTCCATTTCCCTGCGTAAGATTTTCTGGTGCTGGGCCTTCTGGCCCCTGTGATAATGTCTAGGACCTGCTTGCTTAGCAGAATCCCCTTGCTTACCTTGGGAGTATCAGCCATGCTGATAGTTTGAGAGTCTGCAAGTCTGGGTGCAGCACCCCCCCTAACCCCCCTCCGCCACTTGAGTGAAGAAATTTGGGATCTGGGGAAGCTGCCTGGGAGGTTGTGATGTCAGGCTGCACAGCAAGGGGTACCAATGCTGTCTGGGCCAATCTGGAGCAATGAGGATGGCCTTGGGCCCCTCTTCCCTTATCTTGATGACTACCTTGGGAATAAGAGGCAGAGCGGGAAATGCATACACGAAGAGGAAGTTCCAGGGGAAGGTCAAGGCATCCACCTTCCATGCCAGGTGGTGATACTCCCTGGTACAGAATTTCTTTAGCTGATGGTTGAGGTGAGAAGCAAAGAGATCCACCTCCAGATTTCCCCACACTTGAGTGACCTGCAAAAAGATCTTTTTGTGGAGCTGCCATTCGTGGGGGTCCAGTAAGTGCGTGCTTAAGTGGTCTGGCAGGGTGTTGCTGATCCCTAGTAGGTATCGGGCTATATATTAGGTGGATTCATATGGAGGAGGCAGTCAGCCAGAGGTTCATGGCTAGCCTGCACACAGAGAAAGATTGTGTCCCTCTCTGTTTGTTGATGTACAACATTATTGTGGTGTTTGTTTTGAAAAGGAGAACTCCTGGCCTGAGATGGTGTTGGAAGGATGTCAGAGCCATTTGCACTGCCATCATTTCCTTCTGGTTGATATGCAAGGGAAGGTTTGGGCATCCCAAAGACCTTGGGTGCACCTGTCTGCTGGGTGGGTGCCCCAAGCAATGTCTGAGGTGTTGGTGGTGATGGTCTGCCCGGTAGGGCGGTGGATGAAGCGGAGACACTGGTTCTTGGCACAGGCCCCTGCCCACCAAAGAAACTCGGCCTTTATACAGGCGATCAGAGGGAGAATGGTCTCTAGAGGCTGTGAGTGTTGACACCAAAGGTTCTTTAGATACCACTGAAGTTTCCTCATGTGAAGCCTGGCCAGAGGAATTAGAAGGATGCAAGAAGCCATGTACCCCAAAGCTTGCAGGAACTTCCTTGCTTTGAGGTGACTTTTGGACATCAGCTGGGTGAAGTAGAGAAGCAGGAAGATCTGCTTTCCTGGGGATAGGAAGGCCATTTGGGATGCTGTGTCTAGCAGTGCTCCCAGGAAAATGATCCTCCTGGAGGGAGTTTGCTTTGATTTCTTCTCATTGACGGTGAACCCCAAGGAAGTTAAGAGAGTTTTGACAAAGTGTAGGTCCTGCAGCAGCTTTTCTTTGCACTCTGCCTGAATGAGGCAGTTGTCCAGATAAAGGTAAATCTGTATATTTCTCTGTCTACAAAATGCTACGGCCGGGGCAAAACATTTGTTGAAAACCCTGGGAGCAGTAGATAAGCCAAAGGGAAGAGTAGAGAACTGAAAGTGCCATGAGCCTGCTCTGAAATGCAGGAATTTTCTGCAGGACTCCCTTATGGGGATGCGGAGGTATGCATCTTATAGGTCCAGAGTCACTAACCAGGCATTTTTTGTCAGCATAGGCAGCAGCTGCTGCAGGGTTAGCGTTTTTGAATTTGAAGACCACCAGGGATGTGTTCGAATGGACAGGTCCAGCATGGGGTGCTAACTGCCCTCCTTTTTGGGAACAAGGAAAAGCCTAGAATAAAAGCCTTTGCCTGTTTGATCTGCAGGGAAAGGTTCTACTGCGCCTTGAGCTACGAGAGTTTGGACTTGTTTTAATGTCTCTGCCCACTGACTGGGAGGTAAGTCTGGGTACCCTCTGGGAATTGGGAGTTCACTGAAAGTGAATTTGTATCCCTGAAAAATGATCTTTAAGACCCATTGGTCCTTTGTTACAGACAGCCAATTTTCTTTGCAGGGGGACAGGCTTCCTCTGAGCTTTTGGGTGAAAGGAGGGCAGAGGAGGGAGTGGGAGTCACTGAGAGTTTTTGCCATAGAGGGATGGCTTAGAACTCCCTGCCTTAGAGGAAGAGGTGGTCCACTGTTTGGTTCTCCGTTGTCCCTGTTGTAGGGACCTGGGTGGCCTGTCCCTGTGGGGCTTAGCTTGCCCCTGTCTGCTAGAAGCAGGAAAGGACCAGTGCTTAGAGGGAAGATTCCTGCTGAATCTAGGAAGTTGAACCTGAAAGAAATATTTTACTGTTTGCATAGATTTTGCTTTGTCTTCCATCTTTTTAAGCACCTCTTCTGCTTTTTCTCCAAACAAGTGGTCTTTATCCAAAGGTGCATCAATTAATTTACAATTGACATGATCAGGTAGAGGTTGTTCCTTCAACCATGCATGTCTCCTAATGACAGATCCAGACAGTGCTGCCCTGCTAGAAGCTTCTAGTGTGTCATATCCACAGTGTAAAAAGAGTTCATTGCCACTTGACAAGTACAGTGCAATAAATCTGCTAACTCATTGGAACTGGCACAGTCAGGAAAGGTAGAAATATTTTGCTTTAATAGTTCCAAAGTGTGCTGTTGATATTTTAACATATGGAACTGACAGTTGAGAGCTCTGATAGGTAGGGCAGCAGAGGTGTAAACTTTTTTACCCCACCTGTTCAGGGCTCTGGCATCTTTATCAGAATGTGTAGGGTTCTTTGCAGAACTAGCCCTGGCTCCCTTGGGACCCTGTGTAATGACCTCTGGGTCTGCAAAAGGATTTCTGTACAGGTATTTGTGAATGTCTGGTACTCTGTAATACCTGTCTGGTTTACTGGGAGCAGGTGGGAGGGCGTCCAGGGCTAAACTGGATTCATAGGAAACCTCATCCGCCACTTCTAAAATAGGGGGGGGGGGGTGGCAAGGGGTCTCTGCTGGGGTAGATCTTGAAATTCTCTTAGCCTTTTCTTAGACTGAGGGAAATCCTGAGATTGCCATTGGAAATGTTCCCTGAGGGTGTGGTGGGTTCCCCCAAAGGAGAGGTCTTCTGGTGGGGACGCAGAAGGGATGGATTCCACTGCATCTGAATCCAGTTAGAGGTTGTTGTCCCTCTTCAAAATCTGAATAATCTGATTCTTCAGAATCTTGCTCTGTCAGTAGTTTAGGAGAAGGGTGCCTTTTCCTTTTACAAGTTGTGGCTTGACTGCCCCTGATAAGGGAAATAAGATCCTCCGTCATCTTAAACATTTGGGCCTGGGGTGGAGGGGCAGGAGTAAGATGGTGGCTAGAGGTAGATTTTCTAGGGGTGGCCTGGCTTCTAGGCCTAAGTGTATTCATCGGTCTGAGAGAAACGGTAGTCGAGTGTAAAGACATCAGTTTCTGACTAGAATTGGTAGTGCGAAAGACCTCCTCGGAAGCCAGTGTCTGCGTCGCGGCTCCAGTCGCAACCGAGGCAGAGACAACCAAAGGTTCTGAAGATGAAGAAGATTTCTGCATCATACCGGACTCCGAAACGGTCTTGGTAAAGGCCTACATAGCTATCGCATCAGGCATCAGGGGCTGTGAAAGCACCTCACTGAATTCCAGAGAACTGACGACCTGCTTAGCGGAAGAGTCGTCAGAAGACTTAGCCTTGTGTGGTATGTCTCTATCTTTATCCCTACACTTTTTTGGAGGCTCTATGGAGTGTTCGCTGACTGACACCATTTGTGAAGACAGAAGGCAAAAATACCTGTCTACAAAAAGAGCTCTACGACAAGTGGTTCCTGCGTTAAAAAGGGCACAGAACCGGCAACGTCGTGGTCTGGGCTTAAACAATGACGCAGTATGAATGGAAGTCTCGGTGTGGGATCTGCTTTCCACAGGCTAGACAATTGCTAACTTTTTTGGACATTGGATAGTGCAAGAAAAAGAGATCTCCAAAGGGGTACTTAGCTTTAGACGTTTTCAGCTGTGATCCGAGCTTTGGTAGTGACCGACTGGCACACTTGCGAACTGCTTCTGCTATGGGCTACACAGCACGAAAGACTGATGTAATGGCGTCAGCTGCTTTGCTTTATAGCACTGATGATCTGACATCAGTCTACAGGTGACAGCAGCCAATGCAGAAAAACACTAACTCTGGTATCTGGGCCGGCCGAGGGCTAACACAGCAGGGATAACCCACAGGTGATGACTGCAACAGTGAAACACAAAGAAATTCTAATGTATAATGTTTGCAACTACAATTATATCAATATGGTTTGTGATGTATAATGTTTGCAACTAAAATTTTGTCAATATATATTTCTTTCATTTATATAAATGTAAAATTACCTGTATCATATGTGTTAATTTAATAAAGCTGTTTCTTGTTTAAAAAAAAAAAAAAAAAAAAGCAATCCCTACCTCAAATAAACCAGTACACAAAATACTTTGCTATGCTCAATTCTACTTCCGGCTGATCACCAATAAAGACAGTACTGAAACTAGAGAAATAACTGTGGGAACTTGATGATTGACTGGACTTATTTCTTCATATATATATATATATATATATATATATATATATATATATATGGATCTACCTGACTAGATCGAAACTTCATAACACCGACAAGCACTTCACCGACACCACATAATCGACAGTTCACAAACACGACACCACATACACTCAACACATCATAACAAACAAAACAAATCCCCTATCCAAAACCCACACACACACAACACAAGCACACCAAATTCCTTACAAACCAACACTAACCCTTGCATACACAACTATCTACAACCCTAACCGAAACCCTAACCCTAAGGTCCGTCACTATCGCACACTCACCTAACCCGCGCCCTAACCCTAACTCACTTAACCCCCTAACCCAAAAATATCACTACTGCACCCTTACCTAACCCGCCCTAACCCTAACTCACTTATCCCACCCCTATCCCTACAGACCGCCAACATCGCACACTTACCTTACTCGCACCCTTACCTAACCCGCGCCCTAACCCTAACTCACTTATCCCACCCCTACCCCTACAGACCGTCAACATCGCACACTTACCTTACTCGCACCCTAACGGCCATCACTACCGCATACTTACACATCCTTTCCTCATCTCAGTGTTCTCAGCGCCGGTGTCTTCCTCCGTCGGTCTTCTGCCTTGTCGATCTTCTGGCGCTTTGTCGGTGTTATAACGTTTCGATCTACTCAGTTAGATCCATATATATATACATATATATATATATATATATATATATACACACATACATACACACACACACACACACACACACACACACACACACACACACACACACACACACACATATATACACATATATTTATGTTGATACAAAGCTTCTGGTAGTATGCAAAGACAGAGCAATTATTTACATCAATAGCAGGTGCTGCGGTAGCATTGCTGCCTCACAGTAAGACGCTGTCCGGTTCGATTCTCAGCTAGAGCGTCTTCTGCATGGAGACATGCGTGAATGGGCGTACCTTCGTTGAAGGTTGTGCGTCAGTCCTGGCAAGCCGGTATGTAAAAATCAACTGCCAATCATTAGCGGACTGGAGTTCCACTGTGGCAACCCCTAACCGGGAAAAGCCGAAGGACGCAATAGCAGGTAGCAAGTCTCCTATCTCCTAGGGGGTCAAGAGAAAAAATGTGATCAATAGTCATGACTACCTAGAGAATAAGTAATTCCTGCCAGTTGCCTACTACTGAATTACCAACAGACTGGAACACCAAAAAATGCGATGTTCCTTCCCTACATAATTCATTGCTTGACACTTCAGGGAACATTTTTTAACCAGGGGCAACTGGGGAGCAATGTCTCATTAAATGGCTTGCTCAAAGTTACATAGTAGGTAAATAGGGGTTGTGGGAATAAAACCCAGGACTGTCCACGGTTTTGATCTTACAGCACATAGTATTAAGCATCTACACCAAATTGCCACACCACCTCACAATAACGTCTTTAACATTATTATTCTAGGATGAACAAATTCAAGGAGTGGTTTTGTTGGTTATGCCAATACTGTGAGATTACTCCCTCCACTCTAACTTGGCATTCCTCCTGCAACTCATGTTTGCAAAATTACAGCTACTATGGACCACTCCATAGAGCAATATACAGTCTTCTCAACTAGAACATACCTTCTACATTGTGCTTACCAGCACTTACTACATTAATTTCGACAGCAATATTCAAGCAAATCAACTGAGATGAGACAACATAAACCTCAGACCCTACATTACCACCTACCACTCCTTTCCTTGGTTTGCATCGCTATTCAAATGTTTCACTGCCTTCACCTCATTTGTGGAGCTACAATGAACGTCTGATCACATCTGTTTGGCATGTACCATACTAAGCACCTGCAGCAATTAGAGAGACCTCAGGGGGTTCTAACAAAGAAGATAAAGGGGCTCCAGCATGTGTCTTACACAGACTGACTAAAGTCCCTGTCACTATACTCATATCATATAGACTTCTTAATGTAGACTTATACCTGGCCTACAGAGCAATCCAAGACCCAAACTTAAAGAACTTGCTGTATACCCGTAAATCAAATGGGACTAGGGCTACCCGTTCCAGAAACCTAAATATGGCCTTTGACTTAAATGAGACATGCTGGACAGATGCATCTCCCAGTGGCTGCTGCATCTTTGGAACAGGTTACCAATTCATGTGAAACAGAGCACCTCTGTGACACTATTCAAGAGGAACCTGGACAAATGGATGGGGCACCGTAAATTCTTACCGGGGATAGAGCCCACAACCCTCCTGGACATGGGGAGTCATCACTAAATGCAATCTTGAACACTGATTAGCATTTCTATGGTATTACATTGGGATGAAATGGCTAGGCTTAAAATGACCTCCAAGTGATAGCCTAGTAATCTCCTATGATCCACGTATCCAGCCCTTACTAAACAGAGATCACAGGATTTGCTACTTGTGCTTCTCAGATAAGCAACTATCACCTTTTACATTTCCCAATTTGTTCCTGCTCACAGCTGTCTATTCTGCATGACTGTGCCTCTGAATTCCTGTACCATTGTTTATCCAAATCCACCTGTTTCTGCCTTTCTCCCACCTAGCAATTTATAATTTCTCACCAACTACATTTTAGCTTCATCAGTAAATACTAAACCTTTCTTGTACCCCCTGTACAAACATCCTACTTGTACAGTCTATTTTAGTTGGCTCCTAGAACACCCCTGAGCCATGGAATGTCACTACAGTAGCAGCCTAAAAATCCTTGATTCCAGAGCAATTTTTGAAAAAAAAAAAGTTAAAAAGCATTAAGCCAAACAAATACAAATATGCACAACTTCTTCTTTATAGATATAGTCTGTGCATTTGCAGTCTTCATATCACTGCTGTAATTGCATAATGCATCCAAATCCAGATCTACATTTTTCTCTAATGTTTAGCAAACGACGTTCATATCTTGGAAATTGTACAAGCTAGGTGCATTTGAGTGTCATTTCACTTTTGTTAGCCAGACTGGAGCTTGTCATTTTGGAGCGCTTGTTTACTGAGATATTTACAGATATATTTAAAATATTGTCTAGTTGCACAATTAACAACACAAGTAACAGTGAATATCCCTCAAGATGTACAAACTTACAGTGTAAATATCAATGACAGTTTTCTTCATCATCAAACATTTCATCTGATGCAATTAATAAATTAGTAAGTTACTTGGTTTTAGATAAGTGAATGTATACATGGAAATACTGTATATATTAATAACTACTAAGCAAATAACTAGCAATGTTTTTTTCAGTCTCGTATGACATTTCACACCATGCCCCTCAATAACATGTGACTCTCTCTCTCTGTTATTAAAATATGAAAGTAAACATGAATAACAAATCACAACTGGCGAGTAATATGCCCACTGCAGGAATTCCAGTTAACTATCATAGTGACATTTTCTTACACATTGTCCTTTATTTTATTGCCTACTAATAAACTGGCAAGTTTCTTAGTTAAAGAAGCCAGCCCACAAAAAAGTCAGGACACTATAAGGAGTTATGTGTATTAAATGGAAGAATACAAAATGATGCAACATGGAAGGATAAGTTAATAAATCTGTTATTAATTTTGCACTAAGACATTTAAAATGCACAGTTTCAGCCTAAAATATTATATTGATATTCTCAATTACTCTGAATACCTCTGAATGTGGTATTAAATGAAATATCAAGAAATCAGAATATGAAGTTAATGCTCTTTTATACTACTCTAAAATTACATACTTTAAAAACCTGCTGTGATTTAATAACATTGAGCATGTCATGTAATCCAGAAAACAAAAAGATGCTTGCACTCATATGGTAGTAATTAACACATACCTCAAGTGCACATCTGTAATGGAAAAAATAAAACAGTTTCTGTATTTTAACTAAGTAAATGTGCAGTTTTATTTTTTCCTAAATTAGTTTAACTCTCTGTTCCATCATTCATTGTAGAGGTGGTGAAGGACACGACAGTTGAAGTTTTCTACCAGGCAAGCAATACATATGTTTTCGTTGCCAGCTCCCAGTCTGATCCAGTGATAGCTGGGACAAGAACACAAATGTCACCTTTTTTCACGGTTTTGTTATCTACTGTTAAGAGTTTACAGAAATTTGGACTAGGACAAGGACTCAGTCTTGTGATAATGATGTAAATGCTTTGCAGATTTAAAATGATCCAGCAAAGAAGTCAAAAACTGAGCTGCTATCATATATTACAAGTGCTAAAATAACCCATGAACTGTTTCTCAGTCTTGAACCAAAGAAGTTATATCTGTTATCACAGGTGACTTCTTATCCTTGGACCTTCACAGCTGTTCCTTTTAAATGGTTAAATGCACATCGTTAAAACACAGCAACGGTTTCATGTAAATCATCATGTTTTATAAAGTTATCCCTGTCGTGTGATACAAATACATATTTTACTAAAAATGTTATCACAGGCTCTTCTTAGCTGTAGATGAGCTTGATACATAATTAATACTGCCTATACCCGGCAGTACAGCAAACAAAGTAACGAAATGTGCAGTTAATGACCTATCATCTTTTGTCCTGGGTTTATGACCCTTACTTGCACAGTATATTCTTGGAAAGGCAACTAACCAGAGAATTTTAACAAAGGGTTCAGTGGTGTGTAAGGTTAAGGCAACATAACTCTTGATATGAAATAAACGTCTGTGATGTTAATAAATTATGACATACCTTTTCTCTAAAGTGTCATATTAAACAATGTGTAATGAGTACACTGATTGTCGTATTCTTATGAAAAAGAACATAATGTTAAAGGTATATAGATTACACACACCAAACGCAATCAATCCTGATTACATTTGTGTAACATGACACTGACCCATTTAACAAGGCACTATTATTTTAACATGACACCCAAGAAAATTAAATCATTCACTCTCATTATCAGAAGCCAATGGCCCATTTCATGTCCATCTTTCCAGGGCATCTCATTGATAATTCTTTCACAACCCATTAAGAAGAAAAAAAATTCTCTTACTTCCAATAACAAGAAAGCTATGCTTATAGTAGATATTAATTTCTTACATAAATACTTCTTTTTACAATATGAATGCTGTTAAATCCAAATTAAATAAAAAGTGTAATACAATTTCAGCAAAAGTGAATCTATCCAGTCTAGGTTACAAAAAGTTGCAGAACTCCACGAATAAAAAGCTAGTTTTAAAAGATATTTTTTTTCTAAACAGTCTTCTCGTATCTTTGCAGCTTTCAAACAGCCCTATTATTATTTTAGAGTCTGCACAGCATTTAGACTACTCTAAGCAAGGTACAAACAGAAGTAAAGAAAATAGCTCTGCAGCATTAGTTATATACTGTAGGGTCAGTGCTTTTGTTTCATCAGTGAGTCATGAATATACGACCCGACAGTCTCAGCCTCTGTGACAGTCACATCTGGGTTCATGATTAGAGAAAGGAACATTTTTTACTGCTGACATTAAACTTTCCTTTTTCCAAAACTTTGTACATCCTAACATTTTGCTGTGTAATTGCTTCAGCATTCTCCTACTAACAACGGGTAACATTTGCCTTAATAGGTTCTAGCTGGTGAATTTTTTTGGGTTCCTTAATATCAACTTCCCTTTCTCCTGACTGTTTTTTTTTTCATGTGAAATGGGTCAAAGAAGACTCCAGCAAAAGGGGCGGGGGAGTGCAACAGTGATGCATAAAGCATGCTTTCAGAAGGGTTCTCTGTCTGATACTAATCTACTCTTACTTTCTTTAATAATGATTTATGTGGGAGTTTTTTTTTTAAAAAGGGAATGAAAAAATATATGATATTGGTGCCAGAGCCATGGGCTCAAGCTTAATGCCAAGAAATTTATAGTTATCCCCTTTGGGAAAAACCATGTACCCATGAATTACCACATAGGTGGCAGTACACTACACACTGAAAGTGTGAAGAGAGACTTAGGGACACAGGTAGACAGTGGTCTCACCTTCCACAACCACATCGCCACAGCAGTCAGGAAATCCTTCTATGTGGCACACCTCATCACTAAGGGCTTTTCATCCAGAAAAAAAGGAGGTCATTGTCCCACTGTACTGAACCCTCATTAGACCCATTATAGAGTACAACGCCCCGTTTGGTATGTACCTTACAAGACATCTGCAACAGCTGGAAAGGCCGCATAAAGACCTCACTAAAAGAATCACAGGCCTAAAGCAGATGCCCTATGCTGACTGTCTAAAAAAACTCCAGCTATACTCTGTGGCATATCGTCTACTCAGAGGCGATCTCTGCTTAACATACACGGCCATGTCAAACCCTGAGTTGTTGGACATGCTCCACTTAAAGAAATCCTAATCCCTCAGAGCCACACGCTCCAGGGAAATAAACCTTGCCATTAAGATGAACAAAACAGGCTAGAGGGATAGGTTGTTGACCCAGTGACTCCCCATACTCTGGAATAGACTGCCCATACATGTCATGCAGAACGCCTCCTTGGCGCTCTTCAAAAGGAACCTTGATGATTGACTGGGAGATAGGAAATTCACCCTGGGATCACGTCAGTCACCTGCTAGACAGGGGTCCATGGAAGTAAATTTTGTGGAAAGAAATATCCAGGGAATTGTTACGGCTAGGCTTGTATAGGCCCTAGGGCCGATAGGTTCATGGTCAAAAGTTTATTTTCAGAAAATTTTAAGGCAGAAAAGTAAGAAGAAAAACCAACACAGAAGATACTCAACCCAAAAATATAACGGGCAAGTTGCCTTCACTGAATTGTAGAATATTCTCATTTTGTTCAGATAACCCCAGCAGGAGAGGGATCATGTTTAATTCCCTGTTCTAGTAATCTAAGCCATGGATCACAAAGTGTGCTTATTCTCCCAGCCATACAATGACCCCTGTTATGGCCACCACTCACTGTGGTCAAAATAAAAGCAAATTATACCTACTAGAGAACATAATGCCAACCATACCACTGATGCTGATTTGTTCTGTTAAAATAGTGTTACTTGGACCAGAAAAGGTGGCCCTCCACCCATTGCAAAGCAGCACATAAGTAATCCTCGAGATATCTGGAGTCAAAATACGCCTCGGCCACAGACCAAGGGCTAAAAGGGAAGCTGTGAGACAGCAGATCATAATATTTAACAAAAGTCCAATGAAGACTGTCTGTACATACAAGACATTCTTCTCCTCTCTCTCAGAAAGATACACGTCTGCCTAATTGCTGTTCAGATATGCTATTCATATGCCTTCAGATAAGATGGGCACTTGCCAGGTAGGGTAAATCCTGTTAAAAACGTGCACATATAGCCATATCCAAAACTGTACCATCTTGGTCAGATCACTTCAGTGATTTTTTTCTTTCCCTTAACTTTTTAAAAAAGCTCACATTATGTAACCTGATATCAGTATAAAGCTGATTTAATGAGTGATAATCATCCACTACATATTTGTTTCTTAACTAATAACACTCAAATCAAAAATTAAACACAGCCAACTCTCAAGAAAAAAGGACAACTCACAAAGAAAAGAGAGAGAGAGAGAGAGAGAGACTAGGTTTTCTTCTGGAAGGATATTCAGTCTGAACCACAAATGTCTTCTCCACTGGATAGTAGGTGTAGCCCACAAGGTGCCTGGTATGCGGAGACCTGTGCCTGAGAAGGATTCACAGTAGTGGAGTGGGTCACACACATTAAATCACAAATGTGGAGCAGGCAGTGATTAATAAAGAACACAGCATGACATAACAGTAAAAGGGGGAATTCGGATGACAACAATCTCATAATTATTCACTTTACCATCAAGAAATGGTGTATATAAATAATGACATTTCTTGAACGTGATACAGTACCTAATAAAATGCCAAAATGTACCTAAAAGGAGTGGCACAATGCCCATTGCAGAGCACCAAGAACAAAACAAACAGTGCAGGACGTCTGCCTTAATGTACAAAGGGATTAACAAAAGTTACAAAGAAACATTCCAGCCCTAGCTTCATTATACAATCACGTTTACCAACACAACTCTAACATATAATTTTCGATCATCTGGTACTGCCTGATATCACTGTTATCACATGAGATTAGCCTACAAGCCTGCCTGCATGTGCACATACACATATACACAAGCATACAAGCACACACACATATACAGCTACCATCCCTCTATTGCTTGGAACAAACTCCCACAAGAAATTAGATCACTTTCACATCCTAAAGTATTCAAAGTAACCCCTAAAGAGTACTTAAAAAGTCACTGGATTTGTACTTGTTCTCAGCCTCCTTGAATATATCTTCACTAAATAACAAACCTAACTTCCTCTGTCTTATCATCATTTCTTCTCCTCTATACCAAAACATTTACAACTTAAACGAGTCTATTTCATCATTTTTTACCTAACACTGTCTCCTTTCCTTCTGTTGCAGTATTCTTCATAACAAACACACTAGTAAGTATGCACCTTAGAGATAAGGCATGGTCATCATATCAGAAACATAGGACTCCCCTAGCCCATAACGAATACAAAACACTCAGAAACAAAGTAAAAAAACTTATCTCCGATAACTCCATAATCCAAAACAACAACAAAACAAACCCTCAAAAATTTTGGAAATGCATGTCTACCCCTCTCAATCCCAACAAACCAGATAACCCGAGCCCAGACCCTAACACTCCTGACATAGACTTGGCCACTCAATTCAACACCTACTTCATTGATTCTATCTCCAAACTAACCTCATCCTTTTCATCTTCAAACCCCATCATACCCCCCTACACCCCAATCCTCCCCTACCAACTTTTCACCCCTCACCACTGCTCATCCCCCTATCTCCACTCCATCATCAACATTCTCAAATTCTCCCCCCACCATTCTCACTAAAACCTATACCCACATCCACCATAAAAAAAACTACTGCAGAAACTAAAACCATGCTCTAATGCCCCTGATAACATTCCTTTTTACTTTCTCAGTATAGCTGCTGAAGCCATTGCCTACCCCACCAGCATTTTAATCAACCGTTCCATTCAAGAAAGCTCGGTACCCCAAATCTGGAAAAAGGCTTTTGTTGTTCCATTGCACAAAGGAGGCATCAATAACAATATTACTAATTTCCGTCCCATCGCTATTCTATCTCCTATCTCTAAACTTTTAGAAAAGTGTATTCACCTACAACTCCTACCAAACCTCTTAGACAATAACCTACTAACTCCAACACAACATGGTTTCAGACCAAGACACAGTACTATGACCGCCCTATTCTCCTTCCTGGAAGCTGTGAACAAAGCCCGGGACTCAGGACACATTGTCTCTACCCTCCTACTAGACCTCTCTAAAGCCTTTGATACTATCTCCCACAATTTACTACTAACTAAACTCTCCAAGCTTAACTTGTCACCCTCTTCTCTGAACTGGTTCACTAGCTACTTATCCAATAGATATCAGGCAATGAGATGGAAAAAAGCCACCTCCCTTTTCATCAACATCCCAACCGGTGTTCCCCAAGGATCTATACTGGGTCCCCTGCTTTTCAATATATTCATAAACGATTTCCGTAACTCTATCCCTTCAACTAAAATTATCCAATATGCAGATGATTCAACTATAATCTGCTCTGCTACCTCCATCCCCACACTGCTAAAGCTTACTCAAGATGTATTCTCAACCACCGAACAATGGATGAAAACAAATCACCTTGTACTCAATGCCTCCAAAACCAAAGTAATGGTATTCACCCCCTCTAAAGCTACCTTTTTCAATCCAAGTAATTTCACTATTACTAGTCACAACAACACACCCTTACAACTGGTATATGAGGCCAAATTACTTGGGGTCCAAATTGATAGTCAGCTTAAATTCAATTCCCATCTTCAACTAAATATAAAAAAACCACCAAAAACTCGGCATGCTCTACAGACAGAATCGTTATCTTACACCCTCCACCAAACTCACCCTCTCTACCACATTTCTCATCCCATCCCTCCCCTATGGAGCCCCACTTCTAACTAACCTACAATCTTCTCTCAAAACACAACTCTCCTCTTGCTATAACAAAATTGTCAAGTTTGCTACCTCCCATAAATCCTCCTCACACCACTGTTCAGCTCTCCACAAACTAAAATGGTTAGAACTACCCAACCACCTCACCTACGTCCAACTGACTCTTGCACACAAACTCATCTTCAATCCCACCCTCTGCCCATCCCTCTCCTCTACCTTCAAAATGCACTTCCCTGATAGAATACTAAGATCGAACAACCAAAACTTAATTGAACTGTATAAACCAATCTCTTATCCTACAGTTTGGCTTGTCTCTGGAACTCCTTACCCCCATCCATTCGTACCATCACAAATCACTTCTCATTCAAAAAATCCCTTCACTCACACCTAATTTCCCAGTGGGAAAAATCTCATCATGCTGAGAATTTTCACTTCTCCTCCCCTATTCATAATGAGAACTGCTACTTACTCTCCTAAACTCATAGATCTTGCTCTTGCTTGTATTAGCTTTTTCTGAATACTTAAAGGTACCTTAGTGTAAATATACCCTCTGATGGAAAAGGTTCTCTGTTTCTATATTGAAAGGTTCTATGCCAGCTCATATACCTTTCTCTTGATTGTATTAAGCTACTCATCCTGAATGTATGAAAGATATCTCCAGTGTAGCCCACCCTAAGTTGTAAAAGCCTCTCAGTTTCTATATTGTAAATTGTTTTCAGCGATACAAGATTGTAATATTTGTATATGTTTGTACACTAGTCTACTGTATTTCCAAGTCCATAGGAATTGTATAATTGAAACTAAATACCTTATTGTAACCTTGCTAATTGTTTTTGGAGCTTTTCTCCCCAGGACTCCATTGAAAACGGGTTATTTTGGCCCAATGGACTATCCCGGTAAACCAACTGCAAATAAATAAATAATTGTAACTGCATATATATGATAACATTATAATCATTCATAATAAAACTTGTAGAACAGTTAACTGTGTTTGTAACGGTTATATTTTTTATAACTATGTTTTGGAGATTTTCTCCCCGGGCCTCTGCTGAAAAAGGGCTTTTGCTCAGTCAGACAATCCCGGTTAACAAATGTAAAATAAATAAAATAAAACAAATAAATATGCCTGTTTTTTTCTGTATTGTGCGGGTACTAAGTATGGAATATACCACTGCTGATCAGTCTTAAGGTGGAATCTAACCTGACAGTGACAGTGGATATGTCACATAAAAGAGGTGTGACCAAACATCTTGCCATGGTACCTGTAGCCCTAACCCAACAGATGAGTACCTGGACACTACACAGAGCAACTGCAGACACAAATACAATGGCATGCATTTCCCTACTGACTAGTAGGCTGTAGCTGTAAGTACTGTACCATCTGCAAAGACAAAAAACCCAGGGTCAAAAACAAGTCATAGGCTACAATTCTTACCACATTTTTCAGCCACAAAACCAAGACCGAAACACTAAAGGTGGAGGAGTATCCATATTCACACCTCCAGGTTAGCTGCCCAACACAACGCATCCAAAATTCTCCAGGTGCAACTAACACTAGGTAAGACTGCAATCCAAATTGTAGCTTGCTACAGATCCCCCACCATACCCCAAGATTCTCACTACACCTTCCTAAACATACTGGAAAATATTAAGATACAACTAAACACCCTAATACTGGGTGATTTCAACTACCCTGCCATTAATTGGGAAAACTACTCAGGTACCAACTCCTTTTCCCAACGGTTCTTGGAATTTATAAATTCCAACGCCCTGGATCAACTAATCTATTGTCCCACCAGGGGCTCCAATGTCCTAGACCTGGTCATTACCAACATGGGAGACAGATGCTCCACACCAGTGGTCACCGCCTCATTGGTCAGGTCTGACCATAAGCAAATCACCCTTGACATCCACATCCCACCCCCACCCCCCAGTAAGGAAACCTCCTTAAAAAAACTTCTCCAAAGCCAACTTCATGCTACTGAAGTCAGAAGTGACAAATTTCACAACACCCACACCCACGCAGACGGGATCTGGAAGTTCGACTGCAGAATCCTAAACTAAGGCACTGGACGAGCACATCCACTCGTGCATGAATCGTGTCATCCCAAATAGAACCAAGATGATCTTCTCCAAAAAAAAAAAGGAAGCCAATCTGGAGGTCCCCTGCTATAAACAAACTATACAACAGAAGGAAGAAACTGTTGCAGAAAACAGGAAACTCCCAGGATGCAAAAAACTCCCTCACCAGCCTCAGTAAGAAACTGAGATCCCTCATAAAATCCTCACAAGCTAGTTACGAAAATAAAATTGCCAAAGATTCCAAAGACAACCACAAGGCATTCTATAGTTACGTCAAGAATCTAAATGGCAATGCTCAGATCTGCTCTGAGCTACAACAGAATGGCATTATATATACTGATCCCAAGGATATTGCCAATATCCTGGCAGATCGATTTAGTGCCAACTTCACCCCCTCTCACCCCCTAAAGGGCCTATCTCAATACCAAAAGATTGCCAAATTCCGATAATCACAGCCACACAGGTAGAAACAGCACTCTCCAAATCTAAGAATACAGCGTCCATGGGACCAGATGACATCCCAGGCTGTGTACTACATGAACTACAAAATTAACTGGCACCCCATCTAAGTGTCCTGTTTAATCATAGCCGCACCTCAGGCTTCGTGCCCACTGAGTGGCGCATAGCTACAGTTATCCCGCTACACAAGGAAGGATCCGCCTTGGATCCCGGGAACTACCGTCCCATCAGTCTGACAGGCCTGATCTGCAAGGGCATGGAACGCATTATCATGGAACTTATAAACAAAGACATTGGCAAACTTCAAACACTGGACCCCACACAGTTTGGGTTTGTGAAGGGCCAATCTTGTCTCCTGAATCTGATTGACTTCTTCGAATCAGTCTCCAGAGCTGTGGACGAGGGTAAGGCGGTCCACACAGCCTATCTGGACCTCGCCAAGGCCTTCGACACCATCCCCCACTCTGGAATCACAGATAAACGTACTAAGCTGGGCATAAATCCCTATGTCACTCGATGGGTTGCCAACTGGCTTACTGACAGAACCCAGACTGGAGTACTTCAGGGTTCAGTCCTGGGACCACTCTTGTTTGGCATCTACTTCTCTGACGTACAAGCCAACACTAAGGGACACTGGCTAACAAAGTTTGCAGATGACTGCAAACTGGAAGCCATTATAGAATCCCCAAATGATGTGGATATTCTACAAAAGGGCCTTACAGAAACAGATGCCTGGTGCCAGAGCCATGGGGTCAAGCTTAATGCCAAGAAATGTATAGTTATCCCCTTTGGAAAAAAACATGTACCCATGAACTACCACATAGGTGGCAGGACACTAAACATCGAAAATGTGATGAGAGACTTAGGGACACAAGTGTACAGTTGTCTCACTTTCGATAACCACATCGCCACAACAGTCAGGAAATCCTTTTATGTGTCACACCTCATCACTAAGGGCTTTTCATCCAGAAAAAGAGAGGTCATCATCCCACTGTACTCATCCCTCATTAGACCCATTATAGAGTAGAGTGCCCCATTTGGTATGTACCTCACAAGACATCTGCAACAGCTGGAAAGGACGCAGAAATACCTCACTAAAAGAATCACAGGCCTAAAGCAGATGCCATATGCTGACCATCTAAAAAACTCCAGCTATACTCTGTGGCATATCGTCTACTCAGAGGCGATCTCTGCTTAACATACAAGGCCATGTCAAACCCTGAGCTGTTGGACATGCTCCACTTAAAGAAATCCCAATCCCTCAGAGCCACACGCTCCAGGGATCTAAACCTCATCATCACAATGAACAAAACATGCTGGAGGGATAGGTTCCTGACCCAGAGACTCCCCATACTCTGGAGTAGACTGCCCATACATGTCAAGCAGAGCGCCTCATTGGCCCTCTTCAAAAGGAACCTTGAGGATTGGATGGGAGATAGGAAATTCACCCCGGGGATCATGTCAATCGCCCTGCTAGACAGGGGCCCAGGGAAGTAAATATTGTGGGAAGAAATTTCCATGGAATTGTTATGGCTAGGCTTGCATAGGCCTTAGGGCCGATAGCCTAGTACCAACCTATGAACCTATAAATATCCAGTAACACCCCGGAGATACCAGCAGCTCTGCACACAAGATTTAATAAATCTTCAGCAGTTACAAAATATCCAATAAGTTTAAGCGCTTAACTCTCATTAAATTATTTTCGAAAGACCTAGTATATTTAATTCCCTAATACATCCTTTGCTGCATAATTCTGATATTAGGCAGCCGTTAAGTGAACCCGTTTCCCAATCTTGGCACAATACAACAAAAAATGAATGAGAATTATTGCATAATTTGTGTGCCATTTGTGAATTGTGTGTTATGAAGCCTGATAATTGTGAGGGTGGGGGTAGTTGTTATGATTAAAACATATTATGTTAACAAAATGTTTAGGCTAATATATGATGAGTCATACGAAGAAGTGTCTAAGAATGAAATATCTGTGGCATATCAAAAGACAGATCAGAAGACAGATTTGGACATGCTTATGCAAGGAAAGATTAGCAAACAAATATACCATTTATTATGTGCAAAAAATGCTGACCTCCACTATTTTTGACATTCCTAAAATCCATAAGGATTTAGATAAACCATTACTCTATCCTATTGTGGATTGCTATTAGTGCTATAACTTTTCCAATTGCTTCAGTTATTGGACTTTAAATTAAAATCACTGTTTAAATTACATTTTCATTTGTGCAAAGACTCATGGGATTTTTTGAGCAAGTGCAAGGACCTGGCTTATACTGACACCTTAGTGTTAAGTAACATTGATGTGAAGGACCTGTATACACTGTTATACCCCACAGGTTGGCTTTGGATTGGTTTCAGGAACTTCTCTATGATGATATAGGCAATGACTACTATTTGCCAAAAGTGAGCAAAAATATGTATTTAATAGTCCTTTTTCTACTTTAAGGTTGCTTTACAATAGTCTTTTGGATGATGTTTTTATAATATGGCATGATCGACCATCCAAAATTGATGACTTTTTTTAAATATATTAATGGCACTATAAGATTTTTAAAATTTACTATGAAGGTAAACAGGGATGTTATTAATTATTTGGATGTGATGATCAGTAAGGAGACTGGTATGCAAGATATTTAGGAAGGTGACCTACTTTTACTCATTGCATCATTTATACTAGCTGTCATCCCATGTGTCACAAGAGAGACATTTTTAAGGGCCAGTCTGTTAGATTGGCCAGGATGTTCTCTGAATGGGAATCTTTTTTGTTGGGAATATGACAAACGTTTTCAGAGGTATAGTAGTAGGGAGTATCCATCTAGTTTTGTGTGTCCCCGACTCCCCGTATGAATGAGGTAATGACAAAAAGAAAGGCGGGGATATTTGTACCCTTATTACATACAAATGAAGGTTGAAATAATAAAAAGACTAATTTTAAGAAGAGTAAATTTAAAAGTGCTACAGTTATGATGTATAATCTTGATGGTCTCCCTATGAAAAACATCCTTGAGAAGAAATGAGGTCGATTTTTTTCTAAATAATGACTTGTATGAAAACATGGGGGTAAATCCCTGTAGGGGCAGATATTTTAAGGATTTTCTGGAACAGGTTAATGAGATTCGAATTCGTTACACTACCACTAAAAAGGGTACAATTAAATGTGGGAATTGTTCTCAGTGTACCCACATTTTAGTATGGGATCATGTTTGTGTATTACAGCAAGGATAGAAGCAAGGGGTTATTTTAATTGTAATTTTAGGGGGATTATGTATATAGCTACGTATCAGCAAGGTCCATCGTTCTATGCTGCTAACACACTGAGGAAGGTTAGGAAGCGTATTTGTGAACATGTGCATGACACTGTTAAATGTAAAACTATGAATGCTTTACTTAAGCATGTATTAAGATATCCTTCACAAATTACTGAATATGTGAGGAAAAGGGAATTATAGTGGTAATTTTTTTAAAATGCCTACAGTTTTCCAGGACTCAGCAATATGGCTTCGACATCATGTATTTTAAAGTTATGTTCATTTGTTTTTTTATAATTATGAATTTAATTAATTTTATATAGAGAGTCTATTTAATATTTATCTCTGTTATATGAATTTGTAGTCTCTTCCCTATCGTGATTTGATTTTGTTTGATACTATTGGTCCTTATGGGTCTTGTGACCTCTAAGCATTTTAAATTTGGTAATGAATTGTTGTAGGTTGTGTTACATTCTCATGAAGTCCTTGTTACAGATGACAGCACCTAAATGTATTGGATATTTTGTAACTGTTGGAGAATTATTAAATCTTGTGTGCCGAGCCGCTGGTGTCTCTGACATGTTAATGGATACAGCATTTTACCATCTGACTAGTAGAATGCAGCCGTCAGTTATACACCATCTGACTGGTACGATACAGCAATGAGCAGTAGATCATCTGACTTGGCAAAAGCATTAACTTCTAATAAGTAAGAGGATAAAACAAGCTTCTTTTAATTTCAATTCCTACTCAATTTCATCTACAGCTACAATTTGTTTAGGAAATGTTTCAGTAAATACGGCATGTTTGAGGTATAGAAACAAAACATACTGTTTAATTCAATAAGCGGACACAAATGACATGAAGAGCAGAAACCGCAGGAAAGAACATCTGCCAGATATATTTCTTAGAATATGGTTCATAACAGAATTATGTTCTCTAATACACACTGCATTACATTCAAATCTGTTACTAATATGTGTATCTAAATCCCTCGCAACTGTAAGTTCCATAATGGTAGCACTACCTAAACAGAGAGTACTAGGAAAGCAAACAACTTTGTAAGTACGCATAAAATGACAATAAGTACACTGCATAAATGTTTTCGTAGTTAAAGATTACCAATTCCTAATGCATTCACAGGCAATACATTTCTAACGATATATTAAACTGTATGCCTGCATCATTAGCACAGATGGATAAAGCCCAGACTATAACCACGGTGTAGGAGAATGTGTATGGCACACTCTCCACACAGAATTCCATTCTTCATCAGAATACCACAGATATCCATGTCTTCAGTGAAAATTAAAGTGGGTGGAGTTCTCTCTGATAATTTCTGCTTGAGCAGAGGAACCAGGCAGGGGCATCCTCTTTCCCCTTTGTTATTTGTATTATATTTAGAACCACTGGCAAAGAAAATAAGACACTCAGAAATTCAACTATATAATTGGTATGGTAGTCAAGAAAGGCTGGCTCTATTTGCAGATGACATTATTTTATACCTGACAAAACCAGAAAAGGACATTACAGTGTTGTGGAACATTTTGAGACAGTTTCACATCTTTTCAGGATACAAAATTAATAAAGCTAAAACAAAAGGCAATAGTGGTCAATTATGTACCCGCACACGAACTGGTTCAGCAATATCCATATTCATGGGGACATGATAAAGCATTTACGAGTATGGATTAGAAATGATTCCAGTGTGGCAGCTAAGGATATGTGGGAAGAGACTAAGGAAAATATAATACAAAAACAGAGATTGGAAGCTCTGTTAAATAGACATGGATAGTAAGATACAAGCAGTTAAAATGTTTTTAGTCCCTTTAGTTTTATACACAGATCAAGCCTAGTTTTATCATCCAGAGGAGAAGTCGTGGATAGCAATTAATAAAGAGCAGAAGGATTTTATCTGCAAGGGAAGATGGCAACAGTCAAGTTGGATAAACTGATTTTTCCAAAAGAAAAAGGAGGATTGGTATTACCTGATTTGAAGGCATATTTAGGAGCAACACAGTTAAGGCTCCTATACATAGCACAAGCAAAAATCTATAATGCAAAGTGGAAATGGATGATGATGAAACAGGGGGAATCTCAAGAAACAGAGAGACTGGGATTTTGAATGTAGATCTTTAAGGAGAGTAACAATAATCATACAGAATATTATATTCATAAAGTAGCATAAAGTATTCTAGGAACTAAGCCAACAGGGGACTGGAGGAAGGAGATTCTGCCAATAGGGATGACTGCAATTAGGGACAGACAATAGGCAAGAGGGGGCTGGAATTTATTGGATAAAACTGGCAAAGGAACCAAGGTATTGGGAGCAAATAATTAATTAGAGAGGGAAAGGTAACAGAATGGGAAGACACCAACAACTTATTTGGACTGCAGGTTAGAGACTGCCTTCCACATCAAGGATTGATATCAGAATATAGGCAAAGAGAAAAACAGTGGGGTCCTAAACGAAAGACCAGCACTGGTACAGTTTTTAGTAGAATCAAGAACAGAAGCTGACATTAAAAAAGGAATAATTAGTAGGGCATACAAAATACTGTACAACTATAAGAAGCAATGAGAGGAGGTTAGAAAGGATTGGGAAGAGAGACTGCATAAGCAATTCACAAAGAAACAATGGGGGAATACACGTATGCCTCCCAAATATGCAACTAAGCTTGGAAATGCTGACATGCATATTTTTATACCCCAAGCAGACTCCAGAGAATTTTTTCTCAGGTAGATGGCAAATGTTGGAGGTGTGATGGGGAAGAAAGAGGTAATTGGGAACATATTTTCTGGGAGTGTCATGGGTTGGCAAACTTTAAAGATTCTCTGCAGACTACTCGGTCAGAGATACTGGGTAAGCAAATTGTTAGCACTATGGAAATAATTTTTGAGCTATTATACAGAATCAGAATTGCCTAGACATAGTAAGGCCTGCTGGTTGCCAAAAAAGTAATTACTATTTCAAACTAGATTCTAACTCTCTTCAATTTGAAATGAAAGCTGTTCATATACTTTTTTTATTTACTTGCCTAGGAATGTGATATTTAATTCTATTTCTGGCCTTTGTACATTTCTTGGTTAATAATTTCATTTATACTGTTCATAACATTATGATAATGTAATAATTCATTGCTTTGGTAATAAGAAAAATAAACATTTCTTTAAGATTAAGAAAAAAAAGCAATTACTAGAAAATGGGAATCAAAGTCTAAACCAACTATACCGGAAGTAGTAAATATAGTAACAGAGATAAAACAACTGGAACTGGGATCTTTAAAAAGGGTAGAAGCAAATTACATGAAAAAATTGGAACTGTAGAAACAATACATACAGGGGAGGAATGACATTTAAAAGAGGGAAGGACTTGAATGAAATATTTAATGGTGAACTCAAAATTATTGGGTAGATAAGTGATGTATAATGTTTGCAACTAGGATTATGTCAGTATGGTTTGTGACATAAAATGCTTGCAGCTGGGATTATATCAATATGGTTTGTTTTCATTTATATAAATGTATGACTGCTTATGTTTAAAATAAGTTAATAAAGATATTTATTGTTTAAAACAAGACGCAACAAATTACATTATTCAAGGTAAAGTATGGAGCATCTTATACTATCCTTTCACTGCTAACGAAACATGACATTTTATAATCACTGTCTCTAATATACTAAACAATTTCACTCAGCTTAAGTTTGTTCCAGTCAAAACTGCTACAACAAAATCTCTAATTTGCCTCTAAATCTAAAAATACCACCCATCACTGCCTAACCCTACAATCCCTGAATTGGCTTGAACTCCCAAACTACCTAGACTATCTCCAACTCACTACTGCACATAGACTCATATTTCACCCAACAAAATGTCCTGCTCTAACATACTTCCCCCTTATACACCCAACAGAGCTCTCACATCTGAAAATCAGAACTTAATTACTATCCATAAACCTAAACGCCCTGCTGGCCAACTTCTCCTATCTTTCTCACTAGGCAAAAAATGGAATTCCCTTCCATCCACACTAAGAACCATACCAAACTCAGAAAACTTCAAAACCCAACTATTCAAACTCCTGTCCACTAAACAGAAATGTACCTGCCTTCACCCAACCTAATCCAAGGGGTTTCTCGCTCTGGTTCCCAAGCTCTACAACTCTCATAGTTATCTTCCTATGAGCCTATCTAAGCTCTCAACAATTTCTATAGCTTCTCTCTAAGCTCTCACCTCCTACAGCTACCCTCACACAGCCCAACCTTGTAAATATTGTAAATAGCATTCTACAGTTGATGTGTGTATGTAAAGCGTATTTACATTTTCTTAAAAGGTTTGTATGTAAACAGTTTCCACACCTAATCCATATCCGTTTTCCTCAAATTAAACTGTGTGATCCCTACCTTCAAGCTTAATGAATTTGTTAACTATGCATGATACTGAATGCATTTATGAGTAACTATTCTACATAAGATCTTTAATATTAACTATCATTTGTATCTAAATTGTATAATGCATCTTGGAGCTTTTCTCCCCAGGCCTCCACTGAAAATGGGTCAACTCGGCCCATTGTAGACTTCCACGGTAATCAAATTGCAAATAAATAAAATGACAGATTTGTGTTGTGCATGTATGATGGTGTGTTGTATCTTTATTGTGTTATTTTTGTCTTGTGTAGCAGTACTGTTTGAGAAAGGATGTTTTAATACTCTAAAGAGTAGGGTTGGGGTAAGTGCAGGGATAGGTTTGGGGTAGGAGCAGGGGTAGGCTATGGGTAAAAGCAGGGGTTTGGGTTTTGGTGCAAGGGTAGGGGTTGGGATTTTGGTGCAGTGGTAGGGTTAGCACACAAGTAAGGTGGTACAGGGGAGTGAATCTGATGCTAACCTCAATCCTACACATTAGGTTGCTTATACCCCTTTCCCTAACAACACTACTTCCAAGACAACAGCTGGGGTTTACTGGCAAAGTGCTTGGTGGGAGAGATGTATTCACTCTTTTGTGATTCAGTATTTTTACTAGTCGGTGTTTTGTGTACTCTTCTTCTTCTCTTTTGGCTGTTCCCATTAGGGGTTGCCACAGCGGATCATCTGTTTCCATTTCTTCCTGTCCTCTGCATCTTGCTCTGTCACACCAACCACCTGCATGTCCTCTCTCACCACATCCATTAACCTTATCTTAGGCCTTCCTCTTTTCCTCTTACCTGGCAGCTCCACCCTTAGCATCCTTTTCGCAATATACCCCGCATCCCTTCTAAGCACATGTCGAAACCAACGCAATCTCGCCTCTCTGACTGTCTCCAAACTGTCCAACCTGAACTGACCCTCTACTATACTGATTCCTAATCCTGTCTATCCTTGTCACACCCAGTGCAAATCTTAACATCTTTAACTCTGGCACTTCCAGCTCTGACTCCTGCCTTTTTGTCAATGCCACCATCTCTAACCCATACAACATAGCTGGTCTCACTACCCTCTTGTAGACCTTCCCTTTCACTCTTACAGGTACCAGTCCGTCACAAATCACTCCTGACATGCTTCTCCATCCATTCCACCCTTCCTGTACTCGCTTCTTCACCTCTCTTCCACACTCACCATTATTCTGAACTGCTGATCCCAAGTCCTTAAGTACTTAAACTCATCCACTTTTCGTCAGCTCTACTCCCTGTATCCTCATCATTCCCCTATCCTCCCTCTCATTCATACACATATATTCTGTCTTAGTCCTACTGACCTTCATTCCTCTCCTCTCTAGAGCACATCTCCACATCTCCAGGGTCTCCTCAACCTGGTCCCTACTCTCACTACATATCACAATGTCATCTGCAAACATCATAGTCCATGGGGCCTCCTGTCTGAACTTGTCTGTCAACCTGTCCATCATCATTGCAAATGAGAAAGGGCTCAGAGCTGATCCTTGATGTAATCCCACCTCCACCTTAAATGCATCTGTCACTCCCAATGCAGACTTCACCACTGTCACACTACCCTCATACATATCCTGTACCACTTTTGCATACTTCTCTGCCACTCCTGACTTCCTCATACAATAACACAACTCCTCTCTAGGCACCCTATCATATGCTTTCTCCAAGTCCACAAAGACACAATGCAACTCCTTCCGACCTTCTCTATATTTCTCCATCAACACTCAAAACAAAGATCACATCTGTAGTGCTCTTTCCCGGCATGAACCATACTGCTGATCACTAATCGTCACCCCCCTTCTTAACCTAGCTTCCTCTACTCTTTCCCATATGCACATGTATGTATATATATATATATATATATATATATATATATATATATACACATACACACACACACACATCATATATATGCATGTATGTATATATATATATATATATATATATATATATATATATATACACACACACACACACACACATATATATATACATATACACACACACACGTATATATATATATATATATATATATATATATATATATATATATATATATATATATATATATATATATATATATACATATACACACACACACACACGTGTACATACACGCATATAGATATTTATATACACCACACACACACATATGTAACTCCAATATTGCTGTACCTAAGAGTAAAAGGAATTCTCTGACATATCACAATATCACTCTTAGTATGCAATCAAATACACTGTACTTTTAAATGAAAGGACTCAGAATTTCAAGGATTTAGTTGGTATGGTAATCAAGAAAAGTTGGCTTTATTTGTAGATTATATTATTTTGTACTTGATAAATACAGGCATTTTGGTTTTGTGGAGCATTTTGATAAACTTTCAAGCCTTTTCAGGATATAACATTAATGAATATAAAACAAAGGCTATAGCAGTAAATTATGTATCCACACAAAAATCAGTTCAGCAGTACCCATATCTAATGGGATATGACAAGATGGCATATTTAGGAGCATGGATTAAAATGACTTCTGTTATGACAGCTAAGGATATGTGGGAAGAAACTAAACAAAAGGGAATAAAAAAATGAGAAACTATAAGTTATTCTTTATGGTTATGGAAAGTAAGATATAAACAGTGAAAATTTTTTTAGTCCCTTTAGTCTTGTATACAGATCAGGCATATATTTATCAACCAGGGGAGAAGTTTATTTATTTATTTTATTTTACATTTGTTTACTGGGATAGTCTGACTGGATACATGTCCATTTTCAGCGGAGGCCCGAGGAGAAAAGCTCCAAATAGACAAACTTACATAGATTACACAAGAAGTTAGACAACATTAGAAAATATAAAACAAAGTGATTACGTACAATGGTTTAGTAGTGTTCCCTAGTAGGGACTTGCAATTTTCATGGACAGACACAATTAAAAGCAAGAGACTTCAGACTGGATATAGAACTTGGTGACAAAGTTGTGGCCAATAATTAACAAAGATTTGAAGGAATCTATCTGGGAGTAGAATAGAGCAAGAGTTAAGAGTTATAAGGTGATTCTGCCAACAGAACAAGGTGGTTTAGGATTACCTGATTTGAAGTGATATTTTAGAGCTAAGCAGTTAAAGGTTCATATAGATAACACAAGTAGAAGGTTGTAATTCAAAGTAGAAAGGGATTCTGATGAAGTAGGAGGGATGTTCAAGAAATACGGAGAGAGGAATTTCGGATGCAAATCCTTGAGGAAATTGACAACAACCATACATAATATTATATTCACAAAGTTGCAAAAAGTACTCTAAGAGCTAAGTGAACACAGGAAAGGAGAAAGGAAATTCTGCCAACAGGAATGACTGCTAGTAGGGGTGCAGAAAATAGGCAAGAGGGGGCTGGAATGTACTAGCTAAAACAAGTAAAGGAACCAAGGTATCTAGAGCAAAAAACTAAACAGGGAAAGGCAACAGAGTGGGATGAGGTCAAGAAGAAGTTTGGACTGCAGATCAGAGACTGCCCTCCTTACCAGGGACTGATATCAGAGGATAGGCAGTGAAAGGGATAGGGGAGCCCTACACGAAAGACCTGCTCTGGAAGAGTTTTTAAGTAAATGTAGAACACAAGCTGTTGTGAAAAGGGGGATAATTAATAGGGAGTATAAAATATTGCATAATAACTATAAGAATCAATCAGAGGAGGTTAGAAAAGATTGTTGAGTGAGACTGGAAAAAGCAATTTACAAGGGAACAATGGGCGGACATATGTATGGCTCTCAAGTGCAATAAAGTCCAAAAGATTTAGGATTTTTGCTTGAAGTGCTTGGATGTTTTTTTTTTACACCCCAAGCAGACTTCAAAGAAAATTTCCTGAGGTAAATAGCAAATGTTGGAAGTGTGATGGGGAAGAAAGAGGCAGCTATGGACATTTTTTTTTTGGGAAAGTAATGAGCTGTCAGATTTAAAAAATTCTCAACAGAATACTCTGTCAGAAGTACTGGGGGAGCAAATGGTTGTAACTAATGAAAAGATTCTAATGAACTGGGATACAGGATCTGAACTGAATAGACATAGTAAAGCCTTGTTAAGTTTAATTCTACTGGCTACCATACAAAGCAATTGCTGAAAAATCAAAATCAAAATGTAAACCAGTGCTGCACAACCTTTTTGTGGGGAGGGCCACTACACGAATTCTTAATGTATCTGCAGGCTACCTCAAAACATAGTAAGGCGTTACGAGTTAACAATAGGTACAGGTGACTGGCATTTTTACTTAAGACAGCAGTCATCATGAAATTGCCTGTTTTCTACATCAACTTTGTGCTTAACTTTATTATGGCTTGCAGCCATGACTTATTACAAACTCCTGCATAAAGTTACTACTGTTTACAGACTACAAGTTATAAACAACAAAGAATAGTTACTTCTGCAGCTAAAATTAGAGGTGTGCACAACTATAGTCAATTAGGCAAGTAAGCACGTGCTGGAAAGTTTGCCTGACTGGAGTAAGGCATAGCATTTTTTCATTTTTTTTAATTTTTGGTTACTCTCTGGGGGCGGACATTGTGCACCACTGATCTAAACCAACTGTATTTGAGTATTAAATACTGTAAAAGACAAACTGGAAATGGGATCTTTAGAAAAGTGAAGGAGCAAAGTACATAGAAATAAATGGAACTTTTGGGAATAATACATGCAAAACGATGTTCAGGAGAAGGAGTAAGGTTTAAGGTAAGGCAAGAAATTAATCAACTTATGCAATGTTGGACCAAATGAGAGTTGTTCCAAAGAAAGAAAACAATGTAATGTAGAATGTATGTACACGAAAAAAATATTAATATGGTTTCTTTTCTATTAATGTAGGTGTGCTTCTGAATAATAAACTAACAGGCATGTACAAAAGAGACTGTACTTTTGTTTGTGATCAGACATTACACTGTAGGGCACTCATGCATTTTTACTCTGCCACCCATGCAAATGGCATGGATATGATCAAATTATCCTTAGCAATCTGGCGGTACACAAACACGAAACCAAAAGCACAGCTATTTGCTTGCCAAATCCATTCTAAATATTATATATATATATATATATATATATATATATATATATATAGGTACAAATAAATAAAACAGTTTAATGAAAATGATGAAAATGCAGGGTTTAAAGCCATCATAACTCCCTTAACTTATACTGTAAGTCCCTGGCTGATATGACATTATAGCAAAGAAAACATCTTTCAGTTCTGGTGAACAGCAATTGTGAATGCACCGGGTTTGGCCAGCAACAGTTTAGTAACTTGTCATTTACTAAGTTATGAAACTGCTCTTCAAGCTGGTCCATCAGCTACAGGAACAAACAAGAAGAAACCAGTTTAAAAAGCATACCACCACAAGCATTGCATAAGCAAGCCCACAGTGCAAATAAGCTAAATTATATGCATAAAGTCCCACATTTCATGGATAAGGACTCAGCGTACATCTCCAAACAAAAATGTTAAAAAAGAGGTGATAACTACAATATGCATAGGAAATCTTATGTGCATGATCTGAACAATACAGACAGCAACACTGACTCACATGAAACTTGAAAATCTGGACAAGAGGAGGTACTATGTTCCCAGACCAGACTTACAAATGAAAGCACACATCTTAAAGCAGACTTTAAAAGAATATATTTTTGTGGGGAGGGGATGACATAATGGTTAAGGTGTTTAACCTCACAGACACAAAGTACTGGGTTGAATTCTCATCTTTGGCCACTGTCTTGTTATTGACTAGGCATTTAATTGTCTACAGATTGACTGCCTAGTATTTACCTATGAATACTCTTAAAGCAGGAAGTTTAACTATCTAAATGCCCTTTTTCAATATAATCAATACTAAGGTTACTGCATCTTGTGAAGCTACTGCCCCCTCCACAGTGACCTCTGTTAAGTGCATCCAGTCAGTAGTACTCAACCAGCTAACCTAACATTCAACCCCATCCAATCACAAGTCTGCAGCCTAAAAGTATCTGACTTTCATTCTACTCCCTCTCATGATTACATTAGACAGCTCAGCATGTGATGACAAACAGTCCACAGTGGACAGAAAGAGAAGTGTTTTAAGTACGGTTTACAACCACACATTCTCTAATACTGAAATATTACCTCCCCACTACAATACATATTGTCTAGACAGAGCTAACAAAAAAGGTGGAGATATTGCAATTATGTACTCTGAGCAACTCACCTATGCCCTCTGCCTATATCTCATCCTAATTTTCGTCTAGCTGAACTACTTATTCTTAACTGTCACCTCAATCCCCCCAAAAAAATTTGCCAATGCAGGATACCCAAGTCCCACCACTACAGAGAATGTCACAACATTTCTTCCTTTAATAATAGGCTAGCTTCTATTAACTGGTCCCTCCTAAAGTACCATCCCCCTCAATGACAAGGTTTTATATTTCAATCACGCTTTTCTGGATATCCTTGACTCTATAGTCCCTCTAAGAAAAATTAAACAACTTACTCTCCTTGGCTCTCTAAAAACACCCTCAATCTCATGAAAAAAGGAACAAGTATTGGAAACAATGGCTAAAAACTAAATCCACAATGCTTTTCCAAAAATATAAAGAACTTTGAAGCCTTTCAAAAAAATCAATAAAGAAAAGGAAAAAAATTCTATCATAATGCCCAATTCACCCATAATTCTAACCCCCAAAAATTCTGGCATTCCATTAATAAAATCTTGCACCCTGGTGAACCTAACACACCCAACCCCTATCCTAACAATACTCCCCAAGATACTGCCACTTTAATACCCACTTCATTGAATCTATTCAAAAACTAACTCAAACCAACCAATCTCAAAACATCTCTATACCACACATATAACAAAAGCAAGAACACCCTTCTCTCTTATTCCTGTCTCTACTGCTAACATAAAAATCCCTTCTACTACAACTAAAAGCATGCTCTCCCTCTACTGACAACCTCCCTCCCCTCCTTCTTAAACATGCAGCCCACTCCATAGCCTATCCTGTCTCAATCCTAGTAAATAGATCTATCCAAGAATCCACTGTCTCCGATATTTGGAAATCTTTCTACATCATACCACTACAGAAAGGAGGTAATTCCACAGATCCATCCAACTACAGACACATTGCCATTCTCTGTCCACTTTCCAAAATCCTTGAAAAATGTGTTCATAACTAGCTTAAGTACCTAACAGCTGGAAACATTCTGATCCCTTCTCAACATGGCTTCAGGCCTAATCATAGCATTTCCACTGCCCTCCTATCCTTCACGCACACTGTTGCTGAAGCCAGGGACAAAAATCTTCTTGTATCTTGGCTCTTCCTTGATCTCTCAAAAGCTTTCAATACTGTCTCTCATTCCAAGCTACTTGCCAAACTAACTGATCTTAATCTCACCCCTCTACTATTCACTGGCTCTTAAGCTACCTCTCAAACAGGCTCCAGTCTGTCAGATGGCAATTCACCTGTTCTCCTTTCCTACCTATCCAGACTGGTGTCCCTCAAGGCTCAATCCTTGGTCCTCCCCTTTTCAAAATCTTCGCTAGTAATCTACACTCCTCTGGCACCACATCCTCCCTTATACAATATGCTAATGACTCTGCTCACATCTCTTTTTCAAACATCTCTAACCTTCTTTCCATCACTCAAAACACTTTCTCATCTGTGGAAAAATGGCTAACAGAACACCAACTTATACTTAACCCCAAAAAGACTAAGCTCTTACTATTCCTTCCCAAATCCCTCTCCCACCATAAATCCACCTTTACCATTTCTTCACTCAATAACACCCTTACCAAAGCAGATCCTCACACAAAGTTACTATAAATAGATAAATAAATCCTATAATTGATGACCAGCTAAAATTCGACATCCATGTACAGCACTATTTAAAAAACTAACCAGAAACTGGGTCTTCTCTATAGAAATAAAAAATTCCTAGCTCCCAACTCCAAACCCACTCTAGCTCAAGCTTTCCACCTTCCATCCCTTCTGTGCGCCTCTCCTATCCTTACCCATCTGCAGTCATCCCTACTAACCAAACTCAAACAAACCTATAAAAATATAGCTAGATTCGCCTGAAACCAACCATACAAACCACATTATTGCCTTGCCCCGAAACAACTTCAATGGCTTGAATTCCCCCAGCTCCTGCTTCTTTCCCAGTCGCAGCTCACACACTCCCTACTAAATAAACCTTTAGCCTGTCCCTCTCTTTCTTACGTAGTACCCACTTATATCCCAGCTCGTTCACTTCGTAGCTCTGACCAAAACCTTCTTCATATCTATAAACCAAACAAAAATATTGGCAAACTTCTCTATAAAAATTCAGTATCCCAAGCTTGGAAAAGGTTTCCCCCTAACATCCGTAGCATTAATAGTACCATCTGCTTCAAAACTGAAGTCAAAAACTATTTCCTGAACTCAAGATCCTGCCCTAGCCACAATTCTCTTCAATTCCTATTACCACGGCAATCTACTTCTGCCTCTCTTCTACTTTTCAGAACAGGTTGGTTCAAGCTGTAGAAAATTCTAGATTACTATTATTATGCTACTGTGTAAAGGATATGTTTATACTATCTCGGTTTCCTCACATTGTGTATTTTATTTTCATTACTTTCCCATGTTTTTATACTTTTGCTTTCAGCCATGTTCTTCTTCACTGGATGTACATTTTATTTACTTTGATATTTCTCTTCTTCGTCCGGCTTTAGGGGTTAGTTTTACAGTGTCGAGTTGTCAGCCCAACCTTCCACAGAAGGCACACACACACACACACACACACACACACACACACACACACACACACACACACCTAGGGCCAATTTAGAGTGTCCAATCCATCTACAGCATGTCTTTGGGAGGAAACCGGAGCACCCGGCGGAAACCCACTCGACCACAGAGAGGACATGCAGACTCCGTGCAGAAGGCACCCCAGCCGAGGATCCAACTGGAGAACCTCTTGCTGAGAGGCGGCAACGCTAACTGCTGCACGACCGTGACCGCCCTTACTTTGATATTTCTCTATTTTTCATTTTTTTTGTACACTGAATTAACTTTTGTATTTTTTGTTTATATATTTTCTGTTATACAACTCATTTAATTTTGTATGCTGGAGTTGTTCTGCTCGGGTCTCCACTGAAAACAGGCCATATGGCTCAGTTGGACTAACCCGGTTAACAAACGGCAAATAAATAATAAATATTTAGGTAAGGAAATGTGTGTATTTGTAGTTGGTTGTTAATTTTTAATATATTTATACATATTTCAAAAATACTTAATGAAATCATGAGCATTTATTGGTCTAAAACTAACAACTAAATCTTCAACTAGAATAACATTACAAAAAGCCATATCAATAATTCTATAACTTTATGATCATTTTACAACTATAAAAAATCACTTGTATAATTCTAATAGTACTCTTTTGCAGAACCACTGAACCTAAACTGTACAGAAATAAACCTAAACTCACAATCAAAAAATCATGGATAAAAAAGGCAACCCCCATACACCATTTATTTCCCAACTATGACTACCACTTAGATGCCACACCAGGATGTCGAAAAGGTGGAAGACCCCCCCCCCTTATGTTTTTAATCCCAGCTCATGTTTCAACTTCTAGCTCAGGCTAACCCTTATACAGATATCATACCAAACTGGCAACTAGTCAGCATAACCAGAAAAAAACAGATCACTCACCTGGTTACAGCCTACCTCCTACTTTCAATAATCCATAGAAAAAACTCACCCCGTTATAAAATATTACATCCACCAAAACAAATTTTCATAACCTCCTGGTTGAGCCCAGTCCACAATGACATAAGCCATCTCTCCGAGGATAACCTACAGCAATTTGTACAGCAACCCAAACATCTAAATCTAAAACACTAACACCACTCCCTCCCAGACCTCATAATCACTGACAACCACTCAATAATCTCTGATAATTATCCATTCACTAACAGTGACAATTACCTCATCAACTTTCATCTACATCCCCCACCAAACAATCCTAGGAAAATTGATCTCTTTTACAGCAGCATTGGACTCCAATATCAGAAAACTATCCTCAACACCCAAGCCTGGTACAACATTCTAAATGCATCTCAAGCCAACACTGCGGCAGAATTATTCACCAAAACCTTAAGAAATCTGAAAGATGTGTTTCATATTAACTATTAGGCTGTACAAAACAAACAAGAAAGTCTGGTTATCCAATGAACTGAAATATTTACTAAAACTCAGGAGTAAAGCACAGCATTACTGGAAAGCCTACACAAATGCAGACACAAGAAAAAAACATGTTAAATTCAGAAACCTCTCAAAGCAATGCCATTAGAAGGCATAAAACCCAACAAATTAACGAAACAAAGCAAACTAATCAACAAGCCAGTGAGTTCTGGAAAGAAATAAACAGACTCACTGGTAGAAATAAAACATCATCTCTTAAAACACCAGATAATTCTCCCCAGAAGCATCCTGTCAGAATTCAGCAAACTACCCATAGGCTATACCACACAACAAGCATACCCCAATTCCAGAACCTCCCCACTATATTCCCTAATTTTACTTCAAGCATAGAGCTGGGAATTTCTGGTTAAAGGCTTATAGTGCATGCATATCTGAACTGCTTCTTACTGAAGTTGGTGCGCCTTGTTTGCTGTGGCACAGACTGGATTCGAGCCTGCTGGATCTAGCTTTGTTTGTGTAACTTGAGCACTAATCCAGGCATTCTCTAAAGTATTCAATTGTATTTATTACTGCTTGGTAGTAACTTGATTAAAGTGTAGCTATCATTCTAAGTCTTTTGGATTAAGCACTTGGGCTTCAGACCAGTTGTTTTACATTAGGAAGGTTTGTGGCATGCATTGTGGTGGCAGGACAGGTAGCTTTCATCCTTCTAAGTTGGGAACTGCTGACTGAGAGCCCAGTGTCTGTTATTCTTAAAGTGTATTAGTTCTGGTTTAAGCACTTGGGCTTCAGGCCAGTTATTTTACATTAAGAAGGTTTGTGGTCTGCACTCTTGTGGGAGAAGAGGCTGGACTCTGCCCTTCTGAGCTGGGAATTTCTGGTTAAAGGTTTATAGTGCCTGAATATTTGAACTGTATCTTACTGAAATTGGTACACCTTGTTTGCTGTAGCATAGACTAGATTCAGGCCCGCTGAATCTAGCTTTGTTTATATGCTTGTTGTTTGTTTGCTTGTTATTTCCCTGGAACGCTAATTCCACCTAATACGTGGCTTTTCAGCGCTTCTGTGGATCACTAGTGATATCTGCATTGCTTACTGTACTTATTTCCTTGTTTCACTTGAAAGAAAGTTACTGTTTGTCATTTTTTGCATTTAAGTTACCTGTAACACATTGCACTTAAGTTACCTGGCACTTGCTCACTAAAGCAATTATATAAGTCAGCACTAAAAATTAAAAGCACTACACCCTCACTCCCCACTGGCCCTTGTTTTCAATTATTAAGGAATTCTCAATATTATTCTAGCATGTCCAAAGGTCAGTTGTCAATCTCCTCTCTGGTCCAGCTGGTGAATCTGGGAATCTTGAGGCAATGTTACAACTGCCTCATGTACACAGACAACCCTCTCCTCCTCCCAACAAATTCCAACACATGTGAGAGATGCAACCATACAGCCAAACTGGAGGCTAAGCTCTCTCAACTCAGTACTGGCATAACCAGTCAGGAGGAGAAGGAAACCACACTCACTACAATTCCAGTCTCACATAGACCTACCACGACAGCAAACCAAACACATAATCACACAAAAACATACTCGGAGGCTCTAAATAAAGATCTGCCTAAGCATCAGAGACATCCAAAGCAGACACCCAAGCAACCGCTACCCCAAAACAAAACACGTGCAACAGATATCTCACAAAGCCAGTGTGCCGAACAGTCACAGCCCTTAAGACTAAACAGGACACCTGATACACTTGTAATAGGTGACTCTATCGTCAGGCGCACTGACGTCCCGCTCACCAGGCTGAACAAGGAGAGGGTCACGATGAGCAGCCTGTCGGGCGCTAGGATCCGCCACATAACACAAGCACTCAGGTCACTCCAAGGCAAGTACAAATATGACTCAGTCATTGTCCATGCTGGTGTGAATGACCTGAGACGTACCTCCCTGGACTACATGAAAAGAGACATAAAGGAGCTCTCTGAGCATGTAGCCCAGGCCGTTATGACCCTGACCTTGAGTAGCATCTTACCATCACCAAGAATGATGCCACGATATGAAGACAAGATGATCAATTTCAACAATTGGCTTAAGTACTGGTGTCATTCAAAGGAGATCCAATGCCTGTCAGCTTGGGATGATATGCTCGACAAGCCACGATGCTTCGCTACGGACGGCTTGCACCTGTCACCCGTAGGCTTTCGGATATTGGGAAAGGCTCTTGCTACCCCCATAGTGCCTTTTTTAGGCAAGGCTCAAAAGACAAACCCACCTCCATAGGTATCACAAGGGATAAGAAACTAAGAGTAATTCTACTCAACGCCAGAAGTCTAAACCTCAAGATGCACGCACTCAAAACTCTCCTTAGCATGGAGAACATCGATATCTGTGCAGTAACAGAAACCTGGTTCAGGGCTCCCGAGAGCACCCCAGCACTACCAGGTTATACCTCATACCATGCTTTTCGGCCACAAAACTTGGACCGAACCACAAAAGGAGGGGGAGTATCGATATTCATCAAAGATACCCACACCTCCAGGTTGGCGGCAAAGCACGAAGCATCAGAGACTATCCATGTGCAACTAACAGTGGGTAAAACTGCCTTCCAGTTTATAGCCTGCTACAGACCACCCTCCCAAACCCAGGAACCCCACTCGGCCTTTCTGAGAACACTGGAAAATATGAAGGTCTCTCCAAACACCATTATATTGGGCGACTTCAACTACCCAAACATAGACTGGGAGCATTACTCTAGCTCCAACACCCTAGCCCAAAGGTTCCTAAAATTTATAAACTCAAATGCTATGGAACGACTTGTTACCACTCCCACAAGAGGGGAAAACATACTGGTCCTGATCATCACCAACATGGGGACTCTATGCTCCAGACCAGAAGTGTATCCCTCACTGGTAAGATCAGACCATAAACTAATCTCACTGGATATTCACATCCCGACCCCACCCCCGCCCAGAAAACCACAGTGAAAAACTTCTCTAAAGCAAATTTCACACTCCTCAAAACCGAGGTGGAATCCTTCAAAGCCCCCGGGCCTGTGGAAAATACGGCCCAGACCGCAGAATCCTTTATAAACGCATGCTATGAACACCTTCAGGAATGCATGGATCATGTGATCCCAAATAAAACCAAGACCCGATCCTCCAAAGGCAGACATCCTGTCTGGTGGACCCCAGCCATAAGCAAACTATACAATAGAAGGAGGAAGCTACTAAATGATAGAGCAAAATCCCAAAAAGGGAAGGCATCACTGATCAGTATTAGCAAAAAACTACGGGCACTCATAAAATTGTCTAAGGCCAGCTTCGAGAGAAAAATTGCACAGGACACCAAGGATAATCACAAGGCTTTCTTTAGTTATGTTAGGAACCTGGGTGGTAATTCCCAGATATGCTCAGAATTAGTCCAAAATGACAAAAAATACACTGAACCCACAGACATTGCCAACATCCTAGCTGACAGGTTCAGCGCAAACTCCCCCCACCCCCCACCAAAAGGGCAAATATCTATCCCAGCAGAGTGCTGCCCCCCTGACATCTCAGATGCTGAGGTAAGAGCCGCCCTCTCCAAAGCAAAAAACACAGCATCAATGGGACCAGACGGTGTCCCAGGCTGCATCCTACATGAACTCCAAGAAGAGCTAAACCCAAACATAAAACTACTGTTCAATTTCAGCCTTACTACAGGATATGTGCCCAAAGAGTGGTGTACAGCAACAGTGGTCCCTCTCCATAAAGGTGGTGCCTCAACGGATCCTGGAAACTATCGCCCCATAAGCCTGACTAGCTTGGTCTGCAAAGCTATGGAAAGGATCATCATGGACCTCATAAATAAAGATATTGGGGACCTACAGACACTGGATCCTACCCAGTTCGGCTTTGTTAAGGGCAGATTCTGCCTCTTAAACCTGGTTGATTTCTTTGAAACAGTCACCAAGGCCATTGACGAGGGGAAGGTGGTCCACACAGCCTACCTGGACCTCGCAAAAGCCTTTGATACAATACCCCACTCGGGCATTATAGATAAGCTCACCAGCTTAAATATAAACCCCTATGTCACTAGATGGATTGCAAACTGGCTCAAGGACAGAACGCACATGGTTAGAATTGCTGTTGCCATGTCAGACTCCAAACCAGTTACAAGTGGTGTCCCACAAGGCTCAGTCCTGGGACCTCTGTTGTTCGGTATATATTTCTCGGAGGTACAGGCCAGCACGGAAGGACTGTGGCTGACCAAGTTCGCAGATGACTGCAAACTGGGCGCCATAATCGACTCTCCAGCCGACACAAGCATCCTCCAAAAGGGCCTCATAGAAACAGACAACTGGTGCCAGAGCCATGGCCTCAAGCTAAATGCCAAAAAGTGTATAGTCATCCCCTTTGGCAAAAACAAAGTGCCCACAAATTACCACATAGGTGGTAATCCATTAAGTACAGAAGAGGTAATTAGGGACCTGGGGACCCAAGTTGATAGCAATCTCTCATTTGACAACCACGTGGCCAAAGTGGTTAGAAAAACATTTTATATAGCCCACCTAATCATGAAGGGATTCACATCTAAATCAGGGGAGGTCATCGTGCCTCTTTACTCATCCCTCATCAGGCCCATAATTGAGTACAATGCCCCTTTTGGGATGTACCTTACCAGACACCTGCAGCAACTGGAAGGACCCCAAAAGTACCTCACCAAGAGGATCAAAGGGCTCAAACAGATGCCATATGCTGCCCGGTTAAAGAAACTCCAGCTCTACTCAGTGGCATACCGCCTGTTCAGAGGCAATCTGTGCCTGACGTATAAAGCCATGTCCAACCCAGAATTAATGGACATGCTGCTCCTCAGAAAATCCAAATCCCATCGAGCTACCTGCTCGAGAGACTTGAACCTCAGCACTGAAATAAATAGGACATGCTGGAGGGACAGATTCATAACCCAGAGGCTCCCTTCACTCTGGAATAAAATCCCAGTCCAGGTTACCCCGGGTATCACTTCTGTGTCACTGTTAGACAGAGGCACAGTATACGAACCTCGAAAAAGGGCATAACAAAATAAATTTAAAATGGGTGGCGAAAGCCAAACACATTCTGGCTAGGCTTATAAATGCCCTAGGGCAGATAGCCTAGTATGAACCTATGAACCTAAGACACGCTGCCAGTTCTCGAAGACCTAAAACTTGACAGTCCTCAAGGCCAAGATGGCATCCAACCCTGGCTCATCTACTACTGATGATTACATCACAACATCCCTCCAGGATATATTCATTCTATGCCTAACACAAAACATTATGTCATACATATGAAGACTTGATTTAATAAACCCAGTCCCAAAACAACCCAGCTCCACCAAACTCTTACACTAATGTCCAGTCTCTAGTTTTCCCACCTTGGCAAAACTCTTCAAAAATATTCGTATCCAATTAACAAAATGTGTATCAGACTATAACATCCTCTCTACACAAAACATGTATTTTTCTCAGGCTGGAGCACATGAACAGCCCTATTGACCCTAACTGATGATATCCTACTACAGATGGGACAAAGAACAACTCAAAGTTGCCATCTTTATTTGTCCTAACAAAGGCATTTGATCTAGTAGACCACAATCTACTTCATTGGCAGCCACTTGATATAGGCATTGCATGTATAGATCCGCAATCGTAGGACTGCCATTATATCTGCTGACCTCACAAGACCCAAACATAGTGAAAGTTTTAAAACAAGAGAAGCATAATTCTAAGAGGAGTTCCCCGCTTAGTTCAGCAGAAGCATATCAATGTCAAGCGGGAATGGAAATCAAACCAGAAGTAGATAAAAATCAGACAGCAAATGAATGTGCCAAAAAACAAAAGAAAGACTATAGTGAAGGATCAGATGAGAAGGCAAGAAATGTGGAAAAGGCATAAATATAGTTGCAAACACAGAAAATTCTTGGAACAACCTCGTGTCAATCAGGATCAAACGCAGGAATGATTAAGGAGAGGGGAATTTACGAAAGGTTAATATTGGTGGCCCAAGAGAGTGGACTACGTAGATGTTGGTTTACAAAGTCAATTGAACATGTGGGAGAAACAGACAAACATAGGTTCTATAGAACGGATTTGGAAACAGTAGCACATCTTGTTGTTGGTTGTGACACACTAATGGCAGAAGGACTGTATACTTAAGGGCTTAATAATGAGGCAAGACTGTTGTACTGGGGATTGGGCAAACATTACAATTTTGGAGTAGCTGAAAAACAACGCAAATATGAGCCACAAAGCATTGTAGATAAAGATGAAGTTTATATCACATGGGATCACCCATTACCAACAGTTGAAAAAACAAATGTGAGAAAAACAGATATAGTACTCCATAAAAAGAAGATAAAAGAAGCATTGATCATTGAAATTGCTACACCCAGTGACTACAGTGTCATGCATACAAAGAGACACAAAGTTATGAAATACCAAGATTTGCAGGCAGAAACAAAGGCAGTGTGGAAGAAGGATACCCAGACAATTCCAGCAGCTGTAGAAGCAATGAATCTCATAAAAAAAGAACTTACAGTCTTAGTTACGTATGTTATTGCTACGTGTAACTCCATATGAATTTTGGGTACACAGTGGGTGCTGCAAAGAGCAGTTCTGCCTAACATCAAAGACCGAAAAAAATACTAATTTCATGAACTTTGATTATACCCTGACTTAGGAATGGGGTCCATCCCCATCATGGTATTACAAACCCAAATTACAAAGAAGGAGTCAGTATTAGCCTAGATGCCTTTCCTTGGTTCCAAAGCTATCGGTTTAATAGATAGTTCTGTTCAAATTCTTTCTCCTGTCTCTCTCTGCTAGCAAATCTGAAACAAGGTGTTCCACAATTATCCAATCTCACCAAACTCCTTTTCTCCAGATATATATATATATATATATATACATACATACATACATATATACACACATACATACATACACACACACACATATATATATATATATATATATATATATATATATATATATATATATATTTATTAAGTAAAAAAACTTCCTGAGCATCTAGTGAAGGACAAAGACACGGAGCGTAACTTCGGTATGTAGCGCTTTCGATCTTTATTGATGTACAGATCTTCTTCAGAATGAAATACTGTGCCAAGACAAGTCACTTAAACAGTACATGTATTTAAATTAGGTGGAGGAATTAGCCAATCGGTAATGTGAGCTGGGCTCAGTAGCTAATTACAATGCATTTAATTTAGGCCAATGAGAAACAAATATTTAAATTAAGGTAAGAACTTGTGATGTAATGCTTTAGTGCAAGTTTCCAGTGGAGTGTGCTAGGAGCGGCTGTAGAGGATTATCTACGCCACTTCAGAGCACATTTTACATTCAAATTCTCATTTAGTTCTGGTATTATTTCTGCATTCAGTCTGAATTGCCATTTGAGCTCCCTGACTTCAAGTAGGGAGTCCGTGTCTCCGAAAAACAGAGCTATTTGTTCAAGTACAAAAAATTTGAACCCTGTGAATCCAGTGCAACTAGTACTGTGTTTTCCTAGTGCATTGCCAGGGTTATGGGATCTTACTGCTCCTAGGTGTTCTTTGACGCGGTCTGATAATTTCCTGGTGGTTTTGCCGACGTAAAATGCTGGGCAAGAGTCACATACTGCTGCATAGACCACGGAACTGGTGTGGCAAAAATAAAATCTTTGGAAGCAGATTTTGAGGAGCAATGTTGGAAAATGAATTCTTGCCCCACCAAGATGTGTTTGCAAGACACACAATTGACGCAGGTGAACATCCCTTTGGGGGCTGTGGTTATGCTGCTGTTGTCCAAAAGAAGCGGTGTGTCTCTGATCTCGAATGATGCTTGAAGAGTTTTAGTTCTTTTGTAGCAGAAGGTGGGAGATGCTCCCAAGGAGGTTTTCAGTTCCTTGTCCGGAGATAATGTCCCAGTGTGCAGACATGATTATATATATATATATATATATATATATATATATATATATATATATATATATATATATAAATCAATAAAATGCTTCTGGATTTTCCTCACTTTCCACTCTAATTCGGTGCCAAGGACATGACACTATACTACTCGCGTAAATCCCTCACAACTTTCCAAAAACAACTTCAGTTGGACTTCCACCTCTTGACTCACTGGATCGGTAACAACAAACATACTCAATTAATCCAAAACAAAATTATACTACTCAAAACAAAATCCAAAACTAAGCAAAACTACCTCCACACTACAAATCACTGACCACAACTATGCCACTATCAACAAACACTAACACATTTAAATACATCCTTCTCTCAGCTTCTCCCTACAATTAGACAATACAAGGGAAAAAAAAATAAACCCACTACTTTGCTGGACTAATAAAACCTCCCCCTTCCTCTCAAGATCCACCAGAACTGCAATAGGAAAAGGTATTTTACTATTCCAACTAGAAGAAGGCCTTCCCTTAATAAAAAATGGCTCAAAACAAAATCGTATTCTCATCGACACTCACCAATACAATATTCATGCTCATCACACATTCAAAGCCGGAGCACAAGTGCAAACGCTATAAAAAGCAAACCGTCTTCCTGCCAAACAAACAAAAGATCTTCTCAGACTACAACTGCTCAACAACTACAAAACCAAAACTTTCTCTCCACTAGCTTCCAGACTAATAAATGACTCCCCAACCTACAACCCCAGAAATGTTGACCATTCTGCACCCTCATTACAGGCCCCTCAAACTAAATTAGAAAGCAAAAATCACTGCATCTCAGATGCCAGTGTGACATCTCAAATCACATAGAAAGTGTGCAATGGAAGAGCCTCACCCTGGGGAAACCACCTTCTTGATAGTGGTACTCCCCCCTGCCAAGTATAACGTAATCAAGCCATAAGTTCCCGCTAACTGTACCAAACTAACTAACCATACCTACTCACAAAGGTGACAATTCCACAGAACTCTCAAACTTCAGACCAATAACTATTCTCTCCCCTCTGTCTAAAGTCTTAGAAAAATGTATACATACACAAGTAATGCAATATCTTATACAGGGCACACTCCTCACTCCCACTCAGCATGGTTTCCGACCCAAACATAGTACCACTACAGCTCTACTTTCCTTTCTCAACACCATTTCTATAGCTAGAGACCATTTCTATAGCTAGAGATACTCACAAACTTATCTCATGCTTATTCCTTGACCTCTCAACAGCCTTCAACACTATCTCATATCCTCTGCTACTGAATAAGCTCTCTGATCTCAACTTCTCTACTACAACAGCATGGTTCTCCAGCTATCTCACTGACCAACAGCAATCAGTAAGATGGCACTCCTCACCATCATCTCCCCTTCTAGTGAAAATGGGTGTTCCCCAAGGATCCATCCTTGGACCACTACTTTTCAATATCTTCACCAACTCATTTTACTCCTCTTGTCCACAATACTCATTAGTCCAATATGCAGACGACTCCACAGTTATCACCATTGCTAACTCATCTTCTGAACTTCTAGCAGCTACCCAGTCTTCTTTCAACTCTGTTGAAACCTGGCTCACCAATAATCAGCTCATCCTTAATCCCCAAAAAAACAAACTCTTAGTCTTTCTGCCCAAAACTGTTACTTATATCAAATGTACTTTTCAAATAAAATCACTAAATCACACTAGCATAGTTGCTGACTCTAGTACTAAACTCCTTGATGTAACCATTGATGATCAGCTAAAATTTAACTTACATATAAGTAACTGTATCAGGAAAACCCATCAAAAACTAGGACTTCTCTATAGAAATAAAAAATTCCTAACCCCTGAATCTAGAACCACAATCACCCTTGCTTATGTTTTGCCATGCCTAACATACTGCTCCTAAATACTCACAAATCTTAACTCCACCTTACTTAACAAACTTGAATCAACCTATCACAAAACAGCCAGATTTGCTGCACAACAAACCTACAAATCTCACCACTGTATCTCCCTCAAACATCTAAACTGGCTCGAACTACCACACCTCCTACTCCTCTCTCAGCTCCATTATTTATTCATCATCCTACTGTCCAGCACTAGGCACCATAATCTCCCACTATGTCCCATCCAGACTACTCAGAAGCTCCACCCAAGACCTTTCACAAATCTATAAGCCCAAGTCCAAATAAGGAGCCATTACATACAGCTACCATCCCTCTATTGCCTGGAACAAACTCCCACAAGACATAAGATCACTTTCACATCCTAAAGTGCACAAACTAGCCACTAAAGAGTACTTAAAAAGTCAATGGATTTGTACCTCTTCTCAGCCTCCTTGAATATAATTTCACTAAATAACAAACCTAACTTCCTCAGTCTTACCATAATTTCTTATCCTCTATACCAAAACATACATTCCTCATTTTTTACCTAACACCATCTCCTTTCCTTCTGCTGCAGTATTCTTCATAACATTTTTATAGATAATTGTAACTGCATATATATGATAACTGTTCTACAGATTTTATTATGAGTGATTATAATGTTAACTGTGTTTGTAACTATGTTTTGGAGCTTTTCTCCTCAGGCCGCTGCTGAAAAAGGGCTTTTGCTCAGTCAGACAATCCCGGTTAACAAATGTAAAATAAATAAATAAATAAATAAACTGTCCACATCCATTTGCCTCTGCGTTAACCCCTTTGTACTTGAAGCTCTTTCATATGAATGCACTACATAAAGTGCTTCAAAGTCTAGGTCTGTATTGTAAGCAAGCACAGATACCTATATAACCTTCTGTTTAAAATATATATACATTTATAGACAAATTAACATAACAATGAAATGCACGGTTTATAAACTACTCGTCTGTTCCTATGATTCTGCAGAAATTGAATACATGTATATTTCTGTGACTGTATATTACTCCCACATATCCTCAACAATTGTGTAATTATATATACTTACCGCTTGCAATTTATGTCTGTTAATTGTCAGACTCAAATACTTTCCCAGCCGAGACTGAAGTTGGGTATTTGTGCTCAGTGCTATAAATATACATACATACATACACACACACACACACACACACACACACACACACACACATATATTACAGACTCACACACATACATATATATCAAACAAAAATATTCCACTATATATGTTATTATGTAAATAATTTATTTACAGTTTTCTCTGTTTTGATCACAGTTTTTTTTTCTCATATACCATCTACAGAACAGGGTTACAATTATCACAACTGTTAGTAACTAAGACTGCAGCTGCAGAGACATCTGGAGTCACTGAATTTCTTATAGCAACATGGGAAGATCTCAAACTGTTGCTTTATAATCTGGAGCCAGCTTCATGAATCTATTGTTTTAAAAAACAGTAATAAATAAAACCCTTGGATCCTGCCACAAGCACCGTGGTCTCAACATCTGCAGCCCATCTTGTGTTTTACATTTAAAAATGCAAGCCACCTAGGAAGATACAGCCAACACTTCTCTGCATGTACAAAGAAACCAAGATGCTATCATAAAATCCTGAAAACCTTTAATGTGCAGATATTAAAAACCCTGATACCAAGGCTATGAATCCATCACACTAATTATTTAGGGCTCACAAAATGAGCCTTTTTACTGACCTCATCAACACAACATAAGAGAATATTTTCGCTTAAAGATCCAGTGTTTCTGAAGTACTGCCAAACTATCCACTTATGCTGTACTGATGAGATTAGTACAAAGGCCAAAACATGCATGTCCACAGCTAGTGGGTTGGGGTTTACTGCCCTGAATGTAACCATAAAGACTTAAAAAAAGGCATGGGCATTCAGAAGACATGCATTTATAACATTTGATGTCCTTAAGGGGTCATCGACATGTATCCCATGGGTCTCCATTACAAGAGGTTTAAGGTATCACACACGGAAAACTCTAGCTTGGCTGCATATTTCTTGCAGTTTTTACTAGACAGATATAGGCATGACAAGTAAAAATCTTGTGTGTGCACAGTCGACAGCTGTTTAGTCGACTGCATTTGGTCAACTAGGCAGTTTATTTGACAGGAGTGAGAGATCGATAATCCCTGCAAATTCCCTTTTACCAGGTAACTGTATGATCTCAGAGTTAGTATACATAATTAGCAGGGGAGTGGAGGGTGCAGGGGGGGGCTTGCCCACCTACAAAAAACAATCTCTACCACACTGCTTGTGCTGTCTACCCATTCAGAAAGGCTGCACTTAATGTTGACGTAATGCTAACCTGAGCCTCTAAAAATCTCTGACAATGTTTTAATTTTTTTCTTTTTTTTTTTAATTTTGAAATTGTATACACTGGAGCCGTTTCTCTACACATGGGTACTGTTTTGTTGGCTTTCATGTTTTCGACCATATGCAGTCAATGTTTAATCAGTCGACTTAGGGTTTTCGTTAATGCATAATACACACACACACACACACACACACACACACACACACACACACACACACACACACACCCTACCTCTGATGTTCCAGTCTTGGAACAGTCTTCTTCTTCTTCTTGGAACAGTAATGCCACCAAATAGATTACAAAAAAAAAAAGACTAACAATAAAACCTATATACCATAGTTCACCTATCCTGGAGAGAAGGATGATAGCTCTACTCATGACATGAAAGACACCTAGAAGAGGCTGGGTGTAACTATACATGGTGAGAGGTTCAGGAAGACACACCTACCAAACAGCATACATGGTCTAAGAAGGGCAATATTCTAACATATGGAAACATATACAGAATTACATCCAGATTTTTGGGAGCTCCTACACATCCAAGGATGCTGCTTTTGAAAACTTACATGCCAGTGGTTACCACGCATTTCCCTTTATTAAGAACAATTTAAAAAATCATTTAAAGTTTAATCCTGTTAGGAATATGCCACTTCAGATGTCATGAAATTATTTTAACCTTCATTTACAAACATGCAGACAAGCAGCTATCATGCTAAAATAACAACAACAGTGAAGTATAAATACTATGAACTTTAAATGAGGTGGTACATAACAAAATTCTTAATTAACTATGCAATTTTACACAAGAAAATAATCCAAAAAAAAAAATTGAATTCTCCAATTATAGGCCAATAGCTATACTCTCTCCATTTGTAAAGATTATGGAAAAATGTATTCATAGACAACTCATGCACCACCTAATCCAGAATCGCCTTATGGCAGACACTCAGCATGGCTTCCGTCCCCATCACAGCACTAATTCAGGCCTCCTAGCCTTTACTACCACCATAAACCATAATCGCAACAATTATATATCCTCAGCCCTCTTTTTGGATCTTTCCAAGGCATTCGATATGGTTGATCATCAACTTTCAATCCACACCCTGCAAACATTCTGTCTAGATACTGGAGCCCTCCAATGGTTTCAATCCTACCTGAATGGTCGACAGCAGGCTGTCCTCTGGCAGAACAAACTCTCTAACCTTCTACCTAACACCCTTGGAGTACCACAAGGCTCTATACTAGGGCTCTTGCTGTTCTCCATCTTCATTAACGACTTTTATACTGTCATCCCAAAAGTCAGCTGTATCCAATATGCTGATGACTCTACTCTGATTTGCTCAGCCACATCTCCAGTAGAGTTATGGTCAGCTACCCAGACCACCTTTAATACAATAGAAAACTGGCTTTCTGAACATAGTCTGATCCTAAATCCCAAAAGAAATAAAATGCTGTTATTTTCACCAACACATAGGTCTACCGCTTTCACCTTTACCATAAAAATCAAATGATGGCACAATAATCTCCCCTGACCCATCTACAAATCTATTAGGTGTAATCATAGACAATAATCTAAAATTTGACCTACATGTTAACCAAACTATCAAAACCATCAATAAAAAACTAGGGTCACTTTACAGAATAAAAGCCTTCCTAGCCCCTCCAGCTAAAATTGCCATAGCTCGCTCTCACCTTCTTTCACCCCTTCTGTATGCATCCCCTCTACTCTCGAATTTAAACAAGACTGTCCTTAACAAACTCTCAATTTTCTACAACCACATTGCCAGGTTTGCCACTGGGCTGCCTTTTAGGACACATCATTGCATCAATCTAAATCAGCTTGGGTGGCTTGAACTACCCAGCCTAATCCAGTATAACCAACTGATTATGGCCTATAAAATCCTCTATAATCCACACAATACTCCTGCACTTAAAAATATTATCACCCCCTATAACAATCCTAGACCGCTTCGATCCTCTAACAAACTACTAATTCAGACTAGCAAAATTAATAACACAGCCGGTGATTCTCTCTTTGCAAACTCTGTAACTAGATCCTGGAACTCACTTCCAGCTGATATTACCTTACTTTCCACCTTAGGTCAATTTAAAACTAGACTCAAACAACATTTGTCACTTAACTGGCTATGTCAATGTATCAAGCCTGGCTAACTCTCTCTAGAATGTGTAAAAAATCTGTCAACCAGTTTACTGTGTAATTTATTTAATCCTGTCTTGTGCTCAGGATTAACTGTAACCTGTGGAACTTGTTTAACTTGCTTACTTATGTAATATCTGTAAATAGTCTGTTTGTAATATGTAATGCTGGTATTATGTAATGCTCTATCTGCTTACCCTTGGAGCTTTTCTCCCCGGGCCTCCGCTAAAAATGGACATGCATCCAGTCGGACTATACCGGTCAACAAATGTAAAATAAAAAATAAAAAAATAAGAATTTATAAATTACTCATTGTATGACATCTGCCACAGCTGCATGGCTACTGAGAGGAAATCCTGGAAAGCCCTCTCATCCACTGAAGAAACAAATTAATAGCCAATATTTAAAAATATGCATACGCTGCAATTCTCCACTCACAGAGGATAATAGAATACAGAGAATGTATAATTTAATTCATTAGTTACTGTGTCTGCCTCATGGACGATTAGAGCTAAACATAAAAAGCTCTGAAAGTGAATTGAAGTAAAGCTCCTGAAGCAGACAGCTTACCTGCAGATATATTTATTTTATTTTTTTTTATTTTGCATTTGTTGACCGGGATAGTCCGACTGGATGCATGTCCATTTTCAGCGGAGACCTGGGGAGAAAAGCTCCAAGGGTAAGCATATACAGCATTACATAATACCAGCATTACATATTACAAACAGACTATTTACAGTGATTACATAAGCAAGCAAGTTAAACAAATTCCACAGGTTAGAGTTAATCCTGAGTGCAAATCAGGATTAAATTAAATTAAATTACACAGTAAACTGGTTAACAGATTTTTACACATTCTAGAGAGAGCTAGCCAGGCTTGATACATTGACATAAGGCTGAGTCTAGTTTTAAATTGACCTAAGGTGGAAAGTAAGGTAATATCAGCTGGAAGAGAGTTCCAGGATCTACTTACAGAGTTTGCAAAGAGAGAGTCACTGGCTGTGTTATTAATTTTGCTATTCTGAATGAGTAGTCTGTTAGAGGATCGAACCGGTCTAGGATTGTTATAGGGGGTGATAATATTTTTAAGTGCAGGAGTATTGTCCGGATTATAGAGGATTTTATAGGCCATAATCAGTTGGTTATACTGGATTAGGCTGGGTAGATCAAGCCACCCAAGCTGATTTAGACTGATGCAATGATGTTTCCTAAAAAGCAGCCCAGTGGCAAACCTGGAAATGTGGTTGTAGCAAATTGAAAGTTTATTAAGGACAGTCTTGTTTAAATTCGAGAGTAGAGGGGATGCATACAGAAGGGGTGAAAGAAGGTGAGAGCGAGCTATGGCAATTTTAGCTGGAGGGGTTAGGAAGTCTTTTATTCTGTAAAGTGACCCTAGTTTTTTATTGATGGTTTTGATTGTTTGATTAACATGTAGGTCGAATTTTAGATTATTGTCTATGATGATACCCAATAGTTTTGTAGAGGGGTCAGGGGAGATTATTGTGCCATCATTTGAATTTATGGTAAAGGTGAAAGCGGTAGACCTACGTGTTGGTGAAAATAACAGCATTTTAGTTTTTTGGGATTTAGGATCAGACGATGTTCAGAAAGCCAGTTTTCTATTGTATTAAAGGTGACCTGGGTAGCTGACCGTAACTCTACTGGAGATATGGCTGAGCAAATCAGAATAGAGTCATCAGCATATTGGATACAGCTGACTTTTGGGATGATAGTATATAGGTGGTTAATGAAGATGGAGAACAGCAAAGGCCCTAGTATAGAGCCTTGTGGTACTCCAAGGGTGTTAGGAAGAAGGTTAGAGAGTTTGTTCTGCCAGAGGACAGCCTGCTGTCGACCATTCAGGTAGGACTGAAACCACTGAAGGGCTCTAGTATCTAGACAGAATGTTTGCAGGGTGTGGATTAATAGCTGGTGATCAACCATATCGAATGCCTTGGAAAGATCCAAGAATAGGGCTGAGGATACATAATTATTGTTGCGATTATGGTTTATGGTGTTGGTAAAGGCTAGGAGGGCTGAAGTAGTGCTGTGATGAGGACGGAAGTCATGCTGAGTGTCTGCCATAAGGTGATTCTGGATTAAGTGGTGCATGAGTTGTCTATGAATACATTTTTCCATAATCTTTGCAAGTGGAGAGAGTATAGATATTGGCCTATAATTTGAGAATTCAGTAGAGATGCCTCCTTTGTGAAGTGGGATTATATAGGATATTTTCCAGATGGTGGGAATTTTAGCTTCTACTATGGTTCGACTGATTAGTATTGAGACGGGGTAAGCAATAGCATCAGCTGATTTTTGTAGGTACTCGGAAGGGAGTTGATCAGCAGAAAGTGTAGTGGATTTTAATTTTTTGATCAAGGTACGGATAAGTAAAGTGTGTATATGTGTGTATTATTACAAGATTAGCTGATGTCACAGACATCTAAATACTTCCAAGATGTTTATGTAAAGGGAAACCTAATTCTTATGGCCACCAATCTGGTTATCACAATTCTACCCAAACCTTCAACTGTTACTTCACACCCCTGCAAACTTACCACTTCTCTCTCTAATCTCTGGTGATACCATGTTATACCCCAAAATACTGGACAACGGATTTATACTCTTAAATTCAACAATTATTCATAAGCTCAATTTGGTTTTGTAAAGGGTAGATCAAGAATTAGCCCTGGAGGAGCCTTATGTAATTAATACCATCTCTGCAAAATTCTCATCTACCTTGGCAAGCTATTATTAATGGCTTTGAAAAACTTCTGAACTGTCTTACTTATAGCACATTATGGGTAATCCTCATGTGAGTACCGTGTTGTATGGACTAAAAATACAATCATCCAACTACAATAGAAACCAAAAAGTCATGTTCCCATACTATACTGTTTAGCCAATGTTAAATTACATAATAATATTTCTAATACTCATTTAAGATTTTCATTGGGTAACCCCTCTCTTGGAATACTTTGGCCACCACGTTTAACTCTTCATCTTTATCTTCTCTTTAGAGGTCATTCTGGCTATTCTTATTAGTTGTCCTTTTATTATTCTTTTGTCTTGTTGGATGGTCACTGGAGTATTGTAAATAGGAATTACTGAAAGATGGTTTCCTATAAACCTTTGATTTGAAGCCATTATTATCCTTCTCTATAAATGTATCCAAATAATTTAGTCCTTTTTTGTCATATACATATGTACATTTTAAAAATCCTGTACTCTCATTTAAATATTGAATCAACTCCTTTATTAGGTTCTCCGGACCCTTCCACAAAATAAATATGTCATCCAGGAATCTCACATATAGATTCATAAACTTAAAGAAGTCACTTGAAAAACTTGGTTTTGTTCCCATTCCAGCAACACAAGGTTGGCAAATATAGGGGCACAAGAGGCCCCCCTTGTGTTGCCTACAGAGGGGTTACCCAATGAAAATCTTAAATGAGTATGTGGAATATGTTAGAAATGAATGGGGAAATAAATATAAGCCATTATTAGGTAATTTTGAGACTATTAAAGAAGATAAAAGTATAAAATAAGACGAGAATAATAGATTTGAGAAAGCCATGGTTGTCCCATATGGAAGGAATGCATATGAGGTAGACAAAATTGTTAAAAGAAATTGGGCCATACTTAGGAACAACCAGAGATTGTGGAATATTGGTTGTTGTAAACCAAATTTTGTATATAAAGTGGGCCCTAATTTAAAAAAGACCCTTGAGATGCTTACAAAAACAAGGGCAGAAATGGTACTACAAAATGTGGACATTGTAAGCAATGCAAATACATTTGCACTGATGAGAATGTAACAATTAACAATATTTTACAAACTGTGGTTAGATTTGAGAAAGGAAATTGTCAGACCACAGGAGTAATTTATTTGGCTGTGTGTAAATCCTGTCCCTCCTTCTATGTAGGCAAGACTGAGAGAAGATTGAGCGACAGGATATATGAACACACATACCACATTGCCACAAAAATATCAACAACGCCTTATAAGCATTCTATTAGTTGCAGACTTTTAGAGAGTTCAGATTTGCTATTTTAGAAAAAGTGTTACAAAATCCTGGGAGGGGGGTGACTATAGAAGCCACATAGAGGAAAGAGACGCAAGGTGACAAATAAAATTGCAAGCAAGTCAGACCCCAGGGTTAAATGAAGTAATTTCAATAAAACCCATTTTACATAAAAGAGGATGGAATGTGGAAAATGAACTATAAATACAATGTTTTTCATTCTTGATTTTTTTATGTTTTAAATTATGAGTATGCTTATTAAATCTCAAGTTTTATGTATTTTTGCGTTTTATAATTTTAAAAATGTATGTGACGTTTTAAATGGTGTAATTAAAACATATACATATTTTTTAAACGTTCAAATTAATAAATTAATGATGTCATCACTGAAACAGAGGATAAAAAGAGGGAAGATGGGAAACCAAACTGATTCTGATGAAATCCCTATGGAAAGGGAAGAAAGCGCTCTATCTTTAATGTATAATTAAATAAAGTGTTTGTGAGTGGATCTAATCTACAGCAGTGTTTTTTGTTTTAAGTTTGTGGATTTTAACACCGCAGGGCTCATTTTCAGCTTTATCAAAATGAACTAAGGAAGTGCTATAAAGTAGCAAGATCAAGCCACTCTGTAGCACAGAAGCAAGCCACAACTATGACCTGGCTTCACTCAGTACACCCAGTCCCAAGGCATCAACTGAGGGGACAGGATCCAGCAACATTTTGTTGGCACATACATCCCTATGATGGATACCAGAAAGTCAAGGTCTGCTGTAAAAAGTTTGGGAACACACCAGCAGTTCATCTGTGGTTAACGTTCTGCACTGACATTATTACACTCTGGAAAATGTGGCAGAACTGTGGTAGGGCCTTTCCCAAAAAAGCCTTCCACTGCTGTCATAATGGTGCAATATGCAGCTGCCCTCATCACTTCATTTTTTCACTCCTATGAATTTTACACAATGGATTCTCTACATAGTAGGGCCCTGGTCTGGGGGTAAGCCAGTGAAGTGTGTTTTGGGGGCTTATATTTGCACACGATCAAGAAGGGTTTCTGATTCAAAGATGGCAGTTATCAGTGAGACAAACTTAAACAATGAAAAATGACAGTATAAAATATACATATAACAGCCTCAATATTAGTTTCATTTTGTATACTATTCAAGTCAAGCCAACCTTAATAGGAAGGGTTACTTTTTCACAGTAAGAATGTTTGTGCTTTTTAATTTATGTTAAAGGTTTTTAATAATTCTTTGTCCTGCCATTTCCAAAGATGAACTATTTTTCTTTTTTTTTTTTTTTTGCAAAATAAAATATATTTTAAAAAGAAAGCAAAACACAGTTGCAATTAATGAAATAATGGCACCAACCCTTGCAGCTTGGAAAACAGTAATCAAACACAAAAAGCAAAGTGCTTCACAATGCATTACAATGTTTTAGTTTCCAACAGTTCCACTGGATCTGACCATCAATAACAAACAGCTGAAGTCAGTCTCTGGAGGTTTCCTCCCACCATTTCATGCAGGCACATTATGCAATAAAACAGGAAGATACCCTTATAAATTCTGACTGCAGATAAGGACCACTTGGCTCATCAAACATTTACATCACCCTAACTATTGGATAAAGCATCAATTCTAATTAAGCAACTGCTAATGTTCTCATATCAAGTACTACACAATCTTGTGTTTGTCCACTGCAGGCAGAAGCATAGGCTTGTTTAAGATGTCCACCACATCAATATATCAAAGATATGATTTTTGGAATTTCACATTCAGTTAGACTTATCGTTGCCATCTCATCATCATCTTCTTTCGGCTGTTCCCGTTAGGGGCCGCCACAGCAGATCATCTGTTTCCATTTCTTTTTGTCCTCTGCATCAAGCTCTTTCACACCAACCGCCTGCATGTCCTCTCTCACCACATCCATAAACCTCATCTTAGGCCTTCCTTTTTTCTTCTTACCTGGCAACTCCATCCTTAGCATCCTTTTCCCAATATACCCAGCATCCCTCCTTAGCACATGTCCAAACCAACGCAATCTCGACTCTCTTGCTTTGCCTCCAAACTGTCCAACCTGAGCTGACCCTCTAATATACTGATTCCTAATCCTGTCCATCCTAGTCACACCCAGTGCAAATCTTAACATTTTTAACTCTGCCACATCCAGCTCTGACTCCTGTCTTTTCGACAATGTTACCGTCTTCAACCCATATAACATAGCTGGTCTCACTACCCTCTTGTAGACCTTCCCTTTCACTCTTATTGGTAGCAGTCTGCCACAAATCACTCCTGACACTCTTCTCCACCCATTCCACCCTGCCTGTACTCTCTTCTTCACCTCTCTTCCACACTCACCATTACTCTGAATTGTTGATCCCAAGTACTTAAACTCATCCACCTTTACCAACTCTACTCCCTGCATCCTCACCATTCCTCTACCCTCCCTCTCATTTACACACATATATTCTGTTTTAGCCCTGCTGACATTCATTCCTCTCTTCTCTAAAGCATATCTCCACCTCTCTAGTGTCGCCCCAACCTGGTCCCTACTCTCACTACATATCACAATGTCATCTGCAAACATCATAGTCCATCTCTATGGCATTAATTATTGCTGTTCTCTCTTTCAACAACAGAGTGAAAACTTAAAGTGCTATTTCTGTTTATAAAGGAAATGTTTTACTTCCTGACACTGTGCTGGATAGCTCAAGTTTCATTAACTTGTACTACATCTAACAAATTTCAGTACTTTGAGACCATAAAGTCGAATTTTCTAAATAGCGAAACTTCATAACCACAAATCTGGAAACGTTGAAGTCACGGTTATGGTGTTCTGGTACGTGACGTGGGATGTACTGTGTGCCTGATGTATGGTTTGGTGTGTGGATTTGGCTGGAGATAAAGGTAAGTGAATATTTCTTTAAAGGTTTGGGTAGGTATTTGAGTATATGTGAGTGTCTGGAAGTTTTAGGTGTGGGTTAGCGTAGGTAGGTGAAAGTGTTTTGTGTTAAAAGTGGTGGTGTTTATATATATATATATATATATATATATATATATATATATATATATATATATATATATACATACATATATATATATATATATATATATATATATATATATAATGTGTGTGTGTGATGTGTGTGTGCAAGGGGACTGCAGAGTGTGTAGCGGTGTGTTTACTGTCTTTTTTTGTTTGGTGTGACCTCAGAGTTAGTATATATAAGTAGCGGGGGTGTGGGGGGCACAACCCCCCACATGGGAGGTGCAGGGGGGCTTGCCCCCTGCTTATTCTTTGGGTAGATTTGTTTATTTGTGTTTTTGTGTTTGTTGTGTGTTTTGTGTTTTGTTTGTTTGTTGTAGTGTCGGAAGGATGGTGTATGTTGTGTGGTGTATGGTGTGTTAACATTTGCGATGTTGAATTTTGCGGTTTTGGGGTTTCGGTATTTAGAAAATTCAGGTTTAAAGTCTCGTGATACTGAATTTCAATATTTCAGTATTTCGAGATTATAAAGTGAAACTATATATATATATATATATATATATATATATATATATATATATATACACACACACACACACATATATATATATATATATATATATATATATATATATATATATATACACACACACACACACATATATATATATATACACACACACACACACACATATATATATATATATATATATATATATATACACACACACACACACATATATATATATATATATATACACACACACACACACACACACACACATATATACACACACACACACACACACATATATATATATATATATATATATATATATATATATATATAGATATATACACATATATATATATATATATATATATATATATATCTTATATACATACACACAGCCATATCTATACGCACCTTCTCCTACATTCGCAATTCCACGCTACCTTTTCCATACTCAACAAACCCTCTGCCTGCCCTGCTCTCGCCTCTCTTTACTCTCTACTCACCCCTGGCCTCTCCTGTTACTCTCTACTCACCCCTGGCCTCTCCGGAGTGCTGATCAGCATCTTCTCTCAGTTTATAAACCCAAAAGGATTATTGGCAAACTACTTTACAAACACTCTGTCTCACTAAATTGGAACAAACTCCCTCTCCATATACGATCCAACCTTTCCTTTCCCTGTTTTAAAAGGAAGCTTAAATCCCACCTACTAAACTTGAAATTATGCTGTTGCCTTGACTACACGTAGTCTTAGTCTGTCCGAATGTACAACATGTTGCATCTCCTAACTTTCTTTCTCTGTTAACTTCTGCTTAAACTAACCTCCTAAACCCTCAGCTCTACTACTATAGCCTGAGTACAGCCCCATCCATTCTCTCCCCCTCCCATGCGCCACACTATTTATCTTGTTTCCTCTACTTCCTATCAATGTTTATACATTGTCCTTCTTTTGAACAACGATTATTTTTTTGTTCTTACTCTCGTATGTAGTAAATGTTAGACCACTGCTATCAATGCAATCCTTAATGTTCATAATTTTTTTTCTTTTGTTTTTCTCTTTATAATTAATTTCGCATTTGCATTGTTATTTTTAATAGTTTTTTTGTCCTGCATGTTTATCTTTGCTTATGTTTGCTAGGGCTGTTTCCCCTTGGGTCTCCACTGAAAATGGGTTTGTTTGCAAACTCAGCTGGACTAACCCAGTTAACAAATGTGAAATAAATAAATAATAAATAAAATATGTGCACATATACATACATATGTAGTTTTTACTCTATAGTTTCCCCCTCTCTCTGCTGTCAATCACCCTTTCCCCTTCTGAATGCCCATTCATTTCCAGTGGTGGAAATTCACCAGATCCATTGGGGTGAGAGCTGTCCAGGGGAGGGGGGCATCCTACCTGCATACAACAAAGACACTTGTGTCCTCACTGGTATGCTGGCTATGAGGGCATTTTAACTATGAATGCCTAAACCTTCCTCTGCTGGTGACATGAGGATTTGTGCTGTGGCAAGGATCATCTATGCCCTTTTGTCCCTGCATGAGTATTCTTCTGCATGTGCCATGGGCTAATATCACTGGCTTCTGTGGTCACTCCCACATCCTCCCTGCACCAGCTCCCTGCATCATGATACTCCCTGACCATTTAGCACAGTCTGTGTCTGAAGAGCAGTGGCACAAGGGCAGCTGGAGCCACTATCACTACCCCCCAAAGAAGGGGACACCAATCCTCCCTGACTGTGCATGAAGTGCATGAGTTGGTAGTCAAAATTGGGTTAAGAGGGTTATAATCAGGGGTTTATCCCTCTACAGTATCAACACAGGTGCCTTTGTGCAAGAATATAACATTTACCCATACAATCTCTAGTTATAACAATGATGTGTACATGCACTCAGTTAAAACACGTCAGTGATTAAATTAATGTTACTTGTTACTTATTGTAATAAGTAAATAAGACAAATATTCACTATATTTTCATTTGTTTACCAGTAAGGCACCTAGGAAACCCATGAAGAAAAGCTCATCAGAGTTAGTGTCAACAGTAGAATTACAGTAACAAAAAAGTCTATTATCTTGTATGCAAAGAACAAATGTACAAGGAAGAAGGCTGGAGAGTCACTACCAGAAGAACAGGTTTTGTTAGAGAACTTTTTGATTTTACAAGGAATTCAATAGAAATGAGACAGAGAATGAAGCAAAAGGAAGGGCGGTAGTTAAGGAGGAAAGGAAAGAAGGAATGTATGAAGCCTTGTATGGCAACTTGAAAGATAAAAATGAACGTAAACAATTAAAAGTATTTTTCTCTAACCTAGTCTTGCAGGCTAAGGGTCACACTTACATCTTCAAAATTACAGCATAAACTAGTTGAAAATGATAGTTTTGCAAACTCTGTTGCATGTGAAATGCACTCTTTTTCAAACATAGTTACTGCAGAGGAAACTCTTCTTTCTGTGAAGTGTAGCTGCCTCATAGTTCATGATAACACTGCCTCATGGAATTCAAACATCACTGGAAAGGTACACTGACATCTCTCTAACATCTCACACTAAGTGAGAGAACAGCAATGCATTTTGAGTCATTTTTGCATAGTTTATTGAAGAATGATGTTGATATCAATATTCTTTCAAGTCCTTGAAGCAGAATATAGGCAACATGCATCAATCCAAATTGTAGATTATTGATTTGCATTTTACAAGTTTTATGTTAAGTTTAAAAGGCAACAAAAAAGAAATGTTTCTGAGAAGAGTTGTGGTATTGTATGAGGAAGTCGGGAAGGGCAGAGAAGTATGTAAGAGTGGTACAGGATATGTACGAGAGTAGTGTGACAGTGGTGAGGACTGCAGTGGGAGTGACAGATCCGATCAGCTCTGAGTCCTTTCTTATTTGCAGTGGTGATGGACAGGTTGACAGATGAGATCAGACAGGAGGCCCCGTGGACTATGATGTTTGCAGATGACATTGTGATATGTAGTGAGAGTAGGAATCAGGTTGAGGAGACTCTGGAGAGGTGGAGATATGCTCTAGAGAGCAGAGGAATGTAGGTCAGAAGGGCTAAGACAGAATATATGTGTGTAAATGAGAGGGAGGGTAGAGGAATGGTGAGGATGCAGGGAGTAGAGTTGGTAAAGGTGGACGAGTTTAAGTACTTGGGATCAACAGTTCAGAGTAATAGTGAATGTGGAAGAGAGGTGAAGAAGAGAGTACAGGCAGGGTGGAATGGGTGTAGAAGAGTGTCAGGACTGATTTGTGACAGACGGGTACCAGTAAGAGTGAAAGGGAAGAGTCTACAAGAGGGTAGTGAGACCAGCTATGTTATATGGGTTGGAGACAGTGGCATTGACAAAAAGGCAGGAGTCAGAGCTGGATGTGGCTGAGTTAAAGATGTCAAGATTTGCACTCGGTGTGACTAGGATGGATAGGATTAGGAATCAGTATATTAGAGGGTCAGCTCATGTTGGACAGTTTGGAGACAAAGCAAGAGAAACGAGATTGCGTTGGTTTGGACATGTGCTGAGGAGGGATGATGGATATATGGGGAAAAAGATGCTAAGGATGGAGCTGCCAGGTAAGAGGAATAGAGGAAGGCCTAAGATAAGGTTTATGGACGTGGTGAGAGAGGACATGCAGGCGGTTGGTGTGACAGAGCAAGATGCAGAGGATAGGAAGAAATGGAAAGAGATGATCCGCTGTGGCGACCCCTAATGGGAAAAGCCGAAAGAGAATGATGATGATGATGATGATGATAAACCTCTGAAGCATCACAGATTAATAAAATTGGTGCCTGGAGAATGTATGCCACAGTATTTGCAAAATGCTTGGATTTCTGGTAATTCTTCAGTATAGTCCAAGACAAATCTTAAAAAGAGGCTACCTACCTTGTAAATGACATGTATAATACGAACACAAATCCTATAAAGGGAAGAGTAACAGTTAATAGCATTGTGCACTTAGGTTATATGGAGACACTGAATATGATGACAGAGGTACAGAGGGGCAACAGTGGTTTACAGTGGAATTCAAATATCTACGTCTCCAACAATGAAACTGGGACAACACACCGAACAGTGAAATGCAGCCACGAAACTGCCACAGAATCAGGGTTGGCCCTCACTTTCCACTGTCAGAAAATTTCAAGTGACTACATCAAACTTTGTAGGTATGCATATCCCTCCTTAAACATCCCCTACTTCTCATACTTTAATCTACTTTCTGCCCTTAACTCACTCTTCTCACTAGCTCTCTCTAATCTTCCTCGACTACTCTTTCCACGGTCTTCTAAAATCTATTAAGCAAATTGCCTCAGAGAAACAGTCTGTTGTAATTGCCTTGCCTTCATGCAACTACATTATGATAAAACTGGGTTTTTGTAACCACTTACCTCAAAAACTATACTCATCTTAATGACATTTCTTTTTATAAATCTTGAAATAGTTATGCTATACTCCTGATTATTGACACTGTGTAACATTGTATTGCTATCTAATGCCTTGCAATAATCCCGCAACATTGCTGTTTAATGCTAATTTATAATGAAAATTGCATAATATGTTGGAGCTTTTTCCCTGGGCCTCTGCTGAAAAAGGGCTCTTCAGCTCAGTAGAACAATCCCGATCAACAAATGTAAAATAAATAAATATGAGCTATTTATCCTCTCATAACACATTTCTTGTATATATCCCGCATTGGCGAAGATGCCCATCTAGTCTCTCTCCTCACTGTTCACAGCCTGTTCTTCGCCTTCTTACTCCATTCAGTGGGATAAGAGTTAGGGCAATGTTAAGTGATACTGTGGGTCTGAAAGAACCTTGTGGTCTCATAAATTTTTGACTACTCAGTACTGTAGCCTTCCCCAAGTCATTACTCTAAAAATGAAAACTAACAAAGCCATGGGGTACTAAAGTATTCTAGGTTGGATATTTGTCAGATCATCATCTCGCATGCTGGTATGCTGACAGATGTATTATTTTAGTTTATTTTCTATTTTTTAATTGGATAGGAGGCCTAGTCCAAGAACTGTTTTCATGTAAGACACAGCACATGCCAGTAAAAGGCAGTACCTGGCATTGGGCATTTCAGATGATTGACAATATCTGAACATTTTATACAGTTGAGAAGAATACATCAGTGGAAAGGAGGACAGCTACTATTATGGTAAGATTATACACAACTGTACTATGTTCTTCCATATCAACAAGAAGAATAAGAAGGGAGAGAACCAAAGCTACTGTAAAGGATGGGAGGAGGAAGACAGAGGAGCCCTCCATGACCCATGAAGGACAGCCCTGGCGCCAGAAATAATATCCAGCATTTAAGGTTTAAGTGTGGACAGAGGACCAAGTATCAGCTTCAAGGATGGCTCTAGTATCTAAACCCTTGAAGAAAGTTCCAGTAGAGGCTACTGCCCTTCTACAATGAACTAGAGCCAAAGAAGAAAGCTATTTACCACAAAAAGAATAATAAAAGGAAATGGCCGTAGAAATCCAGGATGAGGTGGTTTTGATTAGAAACCATAAAACTCAATGTCCAGGAATAAGAAAAAACAAAAAGCCGCTCAGATTCGTGGATATCTTTTATTTTATATAAATAATATCTGAACTGTCTATGTAGATCCAACGTGTGAAGAACGAAAAAAGGAGGAAGCTGAATAGACTGATTAAGGGACAACTCAATGACCACCTTGGGAATAAAACGATTAATATGCAGACACCCTATCTGATGGCAGTCTGAAAGGTAGTCTCAGACTGAGGGAGATCGGCTTAATCCACCACAGAAACTCGAGCTTGAGACAAGTAAATAAGGGAATTACTAACTGTAGGAGGATGGCAATGCTGGTGCCAAACAGCTTTCAGGTACTATTAAAGTCTCCTAACTCAGCAAAGGGTGTTCAGACTGATGTTCAACTGTGGTGTTCAGACTGATGCAAACAAGTTCTGAATACTCAGCATACATATGTACATAACTTTTATACCATATGTATGGGTGGGGAGCATACGGCCGAGTACAATGCTGGGAGGATGAAAAGGCTTTGGTATACTGACTAAACGTTGGGCTATCTTTGGTAGAAGATCCCAAATGTGATGAATAATGCAGCAGTGACAGGGAAGGATATCAGCAGATGTCGTTCTACACAAAAGTATATCAATGAATAAGAAGTTTAATTCTTTAACTAAAAAAAATGTTTGCTATGCTAGCACAGCGGTGTACAGGGATAAACCCCTGACAACAGCACAAATGACCTGGGTTTGAAAAGAGGATTGGACATCTGTAGTAACTGGCTAGAAAAGGATGGGAGTGAGTGACCATTACTGGCTCAACCATACGGGGGGAGGGGGGACATACCAAAAGGATGGCACCTAGTGGAAGTAACAGGTGATACATCTGTGGAACATAGGCCTTGGGAGTACACACTACCATTGCACAGAAGCATATTAAACAGTATTCAGTGCATGAAACCACACTGCTTAAGGCTGTAGCATGCAGCAGAGCTTGGACAGTTGCCATGGGGAAGGAGGCTGGGGCTGCACACTACAACAACAGTAACACCAGTCTACTCCCTAACACCTGACTCTAGTCATCAGGAGAACAGAAATTGGCCGACTGGGCTTCCCAGGCAGGAATGAAGACTCTCTCCTTGCCCAGCAATGCTTAGCTCTCACCCTTGCAGAATGAATGAACACATTTGGTGCAGAAAGAGGAAGCAATGGGCTAGGTCCTACAGGGCTGTAAAAGAAAATAAAACACACACACATTATATATATATATATATATATATATATATATATATATATATATATATATATATTACACACACACACACACACACACACACACACACACTCACATACACACACATACACACACACACATATATATATATATATTTACACACACACATATGAATATATATATATATATATATATATATATATATATATACACATATACGCACACACACACACACACACACACACACACACACACACACACAAGGGGTACATATTTTCATTAATGAATCCAGCTATTGCTATAGAGTCTATGATGTGTAGCAATGAGGGGTCTGGTACAATACTATGAAGATCAGGCAGAGCTTTCACCTTCTTTGCTCAAGAATCAGAGACAAAAAAGCACTAAAACATAGAACTCAAAACCTAACCCAACTGTATATGAAGTACTGAACACTTTAAAGAAAGTAAAACACGTGGAGATGAAATCTTTAGACAAGGGAAGGAGCAAATTATATATAGATAAATGGAATTTGTATGAACAATACATGCAGAATAATGTTCTGGAGGAAGAGTGAGGTTGAAAGGGAAAGCAGGAATTGAGCGATTTATGTAAAGCTGGAGTGAATGAAAATTGTTAAAATGAAAGAAAGTATATGTGCAATGTATAATATATGCAAATGAAAAAAAATATTGTAAGTTTGATTTTCTGTTAATATTTCTGTGCCTAAGTTTTAAGAGATAGTTTAATAAAATTGTTAGACACAGAATCAGGGACAAAGCTCTAAATAATTGGGATACAAAGATGCAAAATCAGGGACAGTTTTTAAATACTACACCAATTCACTTAAAAAATATAACGGAACAACAACTTACCAAAAAATGAAAAATATTATGATGGATGGAGCAAAAAACAGACAAAATCAGGGATAGTTAAGAGTTATCAGGAAATAGGACTCCTAGTGTGTAACCTCAATCTCTGAAGCAATCACAATTTTGTCTCTTTTGCCCAATGTATCTCCAACTTTTTGTCTATGTTCTAGAAGGTTAATGAAAGCTTGTAATTCATTAGGTATTTTGTTCCATAAAGCAGGAGCTATTTTGCAGAAGGCCCATTCTGTGCTCTTAGTAAGAGTTAGGGCTCATCGACCGCAACACAAGACTTATTAGGTCATCACACTTGGTGTTATGAACCATGAGGATATTTTAGGAGGGAAACAGTGCTGTTTGCTCAGTAATCTGATGGTTAATGTGTCGAGCACGAATGTGGCTCTTAGCTTTCACTGGTAATCACTTGGTTTTGTTTAACGTTAACAGTGATGATCAGGCTACTCAGACATACAAACTAACCACAGAATTTTGTTTGTTGTTTGCAGTAAATTAATATTGTATAGAAAGAGAAGAGCTATAACCAACAATATGTGCTCTACTCTGGGTAACAGGATAGTTATTGCAATCGTTTTTCTTGTTTCACTGGTGAGAGCACGTGTTATACGACAGGAGATTTTTATTTAACACTGAATGGAATTCCATGTGTAGTTTGAAGGAAAGACTTTATAGTCTAATTCTACTCAAGTGAACAAAATGTAGTAATGAATTATCACCAGAGAAGTAGGGTCCTTAATAACAAGTGAGGGTAATGCATTTTTTGGATGTACCAAATAACATGACAGTAGATTTTTGTGGTTTAATAGCCAGTTTGTTTTGACAAGCTAAATCTAGGTAATGGCAGAGACTTTTTATAATTCATTTAAGGTCATATTCCTTTTTTATTTTAATTGCTTTTATAACAGCAGTATCATCTGTATAAGGAATGTAGGAAATGTGTGACACATTCCACAGGCACCTATTAATGAAAACTGAGAAAAGGAGTGGGCCCAACCTCAGATCCTTGAGGCACACCTTTTGTAATGGTACCACCATCCCCGAGTGAGTTAGCACTTATTGTGAAGATCATGATTTGTTTAATTTGACAGTTCAAGAACCACAAAACTACATCATCTTCTGAAAATCCAGTCAACTAGTAGAAAAGCAGCATCAACTGTCTCAATGGCATACCCGAGGTCCCAAAACCTTACATCTGTGCACCTGCTATTTCTTAGAAGTGGATTAGCAAGGTAGCAGATGGCAGTAATTTATCACATGCATTTTTCTTCAGTTACCATGACACATTTTTGTAAATATTCAAGAGTCATGTCATTTACAATATTTTTCTTATGATCTTGGCAAGTGGGCACGCATTTGCTACTGGTATGTAATTTGTTGCATGTGATGGTGAATGAACCTTACGACAAGCATGATTGTGGCATGTCTGAAGCTCAGTCAGACTACTTTAGTGGTAAGAGATAAATTAAAAATTGTGCCTTAGCAGGTACTGAACATCCCATCTACAACACATTTGGATGTAATAAATATAGGACAGAGTTACAGCAAGTCTTATTTTGTGCAGAAGTTCCGCTACTTGTTTACTGCTGATGGTTTTGTAATGACAATGAGAATATGTAGGTAAGTACGCAGCAGAACTGCAGACTGAGTAGATGTTGATACATTCTTAAAACACTAACATTGTAGATGTAGGAAGAAAGAAGACAACATGTTTAAACTCATGCAGCATACTCACGTCTAGACTGCTTGAAGTAGCACCCCTAGGGAACACTTTGCTGTTTATAGTTTTAATGGAATGTCAGAAAAGTTTAGGTTATACTAGTAAACGAGTTTTTCAAAATTCTATTTACCTTTTTGTTTAAAAACTAGAAAAACACCCCTCTCGTTTGTACATGCAGGGTCTTTTTCCAGTTTGCTCATTTCTGCTGTCTTCTGTTTAACAATGTTTTTGATATTAATAGTTGACCATGCAGTCTTATCTCCCTGGAGTCTTCTTTTCCTAAGTGGAAAAAATACTGCCTTTTTTTTTCTAACACGATGACAGGCTTGTACCCCATTCCTGAGTCAGGGTACAATTATAATTCAAGATGCAATTATTGCATCAGTCTTTGATGTTTGCTAAAAATGCTCCTCGCTCAGTATTTGCTATATATCCCGAACTGCCCTCTTCTCTGTAGTACATTTAAATATGCTGGACAAAATGCTTTCTTATTAGCCTTCTAACTCCTACTACTATAGAACCCATATGACTACCTTTATATCACATTGCTCTAGTTTCTATTTCCATATCCTGTCCTGTACGGGATATAGCCCTGATTAAAAACTACTTATATGCACACCCTGAACAGATACCAGCCTGGTTAACAACAGGAAAAATGATACTCCTCCTTAAGATTTGATCTGCAAGCTGTCCTAAAAAGCTATAGAACAATAACTTGCATTCCGATAATGTATAAACTATACACTGCAACTGATGCAGAGTTTATAGTTATTTAGAAGAAAACTCAATCATGGGAATAGAACAAAAAGGGTAAGAAAAGAAAGTCATATGGAACAAAGGCTCACCTGTTATTAAATAAAGTCATACTGGTGAAAAAAAACACCCTTGCAGGTCCAGCGCCTTTAAACTCCTGGATTCAGATAGATGTGTACAAAGTTCTTTATAATCCACAGGTTATGTTGTAAACAAGAACGCCAATAAACGAAAAAACCCAAACTGAAATTTTATTAAGCTTAAAAACAAGCTTTTCGTCGGCACTCTGCACCAACTTCCTCAGAAAACAAACTGCACCACACATTTGTCTCACTATAAATACATCACTACTCAACTCAGATGTGCCCCTAGCGGCTCCCCTTTAAAAAGCACATAATTACACTTTGAAATTTTTAACTAAGAAGCGGCCAAAATATTCAACAATTTGGTATCTACTACTCATACCTGCCATCAATGCTGGTAAACCTATAATACTCCAAATATTGAATCTTAAAGCCACCATAATTATATATAAATACAAATGATAAAATGTGTCAATAACCACAAGAAAAATTATAATATATGTTAAAACTTAAAGTTTATGGGGGGACCCGATTCTTTAAGACTAGAATGCAAGGAATTGATGTGGCAACTTAAGTTGGAAGCTTACCATTTACCTGGACTTAACAGTATGCTTTCCATCAGTTGCTTCCTCAAACTGAGAAGCCTAGTGAGGTGAAGCCCCCTGGAGTGACTTAATGCCATCTGGGAACATATTTTTGGGTCTCACCATTTTTCATTATATTTGTGTTCACCATTTATTGTTTATATTAATGTTTATATTAACACTTGTGGGAATTTTTTTCCACTTTTATACTTATTTTTAACATATATTATAATTTTTCTTGTGGTTATTGACACATTTTATCATTTGTATTTATATATAATTTAATTATAAATTGTTGAATATTTTGGCCACTTCTTAGTTAAAAATTTCAAAGTGTAATTATGTGCTTTTTAAAGGGGAGCCACTAGGGGGCGCATCTGAGTTGAGTAGTGATGTATTTATAGTGAGACAAATGTGTGGTGCAGTTTGTTTTCTGAGGAAGTTGGTGCAGAGCGCCAACGAAAAGCTTGTTTTTAAGCTTAATAAAATTTCAATTTGGGTTTTTTCATTTATTGGCATTCTTGTTTACAACATAACCTGTGGATTATAAAGACCTCTGTACACATCTATCTGAATCCAGGAGTTTAAAGGCACTGGACCTGCAAGGGTGGTTTTTTCACCAGTTTGTTTTTTTGTTTTTCGAATTTTTAGAAGGATTAAATAAAGTCATAACAGACACTTGTAAAAATGGGAGGAATCTAAGTATGGCACGGATAGACTACAAAAAAGTATTTGACAGCATTCCACATTCATGGATAAAGGAATACTTACAGATGTGTAAGATACACCCTACATTGATGAGTTACAAGTGACTATGAAATAGTGGCAAACCACTCTGCAGCTAAGCCATGATAAAGGGCAAATTACTATCCTAGGGATAAAAACTCAAAAGGGAGATATTCCAGGGTGACTCTGTCACTACTACTCTTCTGTCTTGCCCTTAACCCATTAAGCTGTCTACTTACAGATTAGGTCATGGTTACAATTTGACTCTCGGATAACAGCGAAGTGTAAAGACTTCTCATCTTTTTGCTGATGATTTAAAACTGTATAATTCATCAGATGAGGTGCTGAAGTGGTCAAAACATTCTCAGATAATATAAGAATGTCACTTGGTCTTGATAAATATGCTAAAGCAACATTTAAAGCAAGAAAGCTGCCGCACCAAGAAAATATCAGTCTGGAACAGGAATGTGATATGAAGGAACCTGAGCAGGAGGGAGTGTATAAATATTTAGGAATTAACGAAGGATGGACAATAAAACATGAACAAATGTGGACAAAACACACAAAACTAAAATTAATAATGAAAACAGCCCTGATATCTAGGAACAAAGTCCAAGCTATAAACCAATTTCCTCTTCCTGTTCTAACCTACAGTTTTGTGGTGATTGACTGGCCCCAAAAGGTACTGGATCAGATAGGATAAGAAAACATGAAAAATGCTTCATGCTTATCAAGTGATACAAAAAAATCAGTCTACACCAAGATTATATATCCTTCGTTCTGAAGGAGGTCTGGACCTCCTCAAAACTGATTACATGTAGAGATCTGCAATCTTAGGACTGCACACATATCTGCTGACCTCACAAGATCCAAACACAATGAAAGCTTTAAAACATGAAGAGAACAAGTTTAAGATGACTTCTCTGCTTAGTTTAGCAGAAGCATATCAGTGTCAAGCAGGAATGGAAATCAAACCAGAAGTAGACAAAATAAATCAGGAGCAACTGAGTATGCGAAAGACAGAGAGCAGAGGGAATGACAACCTGGAGGAAGACATCAAGAGGAAGCTGGAGATCGATCATGAAGCGCTTTTCGTCCAGTACAATGACTGAACTTCATCAGACAAATTACAGAAACAATGTGTCCTTTTATACTGATTTAAAAACATGTGGTTAACAAATCACTTAAATCAATCAATTAAGCATTGGCAACTATGCATTACTATGTACTAGATTAAAAAAAAGCAGCCTTAAAGATGTAAAAACCTAAAATCGGACATATAAATATCTCACAGTGTTGAAAGCCTTTTGTTCAAGTTCTCCAGTACCTTCATTGCTTTTTGTAGTTTCTGTATCTGTTGTTCACCAGTTGGAGATCGATCATGTTATATTGATATGAAAGCAAGAGCTACTGAGGAACTCAGAGAGAGAAGCTGAAATAAACTGCATCCTGACTGTATTGAAGGTACTTTCTAAAAATGTCTGTTAAGATATAAAGCATTTGTTTTGAGAAAAAATTGAATCTGTATGTTCTGTACAATAATCTACATTGTGTTTTTAAGAACAGTGTCTATTCTGCCATAATACGTTAAATGTCTGTACATTATATATAAATATATATAATATATATATATATATATATATATATAATATATATATATATATATATATATATGCACATAGATACATACACACACACACACATTTTATATATACATGCACACATACATATGTGAGTGCAAGTATACGTACATGTTTATATATACACACATATAAATACATAGGGCAGAAGGGTTAACAGTCCTAGAAAAACAAAATAGCTTATTGCACAAAACACAGATTCAAGTTCTCAAAAACAAGTGTGTGTGTACTATATGAATATACAGTAACATAGCATGGTGGTTTTCACCAATACTGTACGTGGGTGTCCGATACTCCTTTACGTGGAATTCAAGGTATCACTGGCAATTAAACACAGGTATCAGTGAAAGGTGGGGCTGTGCAGCAGAAAAGAGTCAGAGGAGTCTGGCGTTTATTTATGTTTGTTTACCAGAGTAGTGGAGTGATCAATACTGACAAATTTCAGGCTCAGCCCAGGTGTAATACAAAAACATCTCACCAACAAGAAATACAGAAATGCAAGCAATGACAGAGTAGTTCAGACTAATTACATAAAACAACTGTGTACACTAGTACATTCTAGTGAACAAGCACAGTGAAATGTACAATCAAGCAGAAGGTGTCCTATTACGTTGTCAAATGACAACAATGTCGAACACTCAGAAGAGCGAAACCGCCGCATATCGAAGTTCAGATTGCGGGATAGCAGTACAGTGAAGATTGGAATATTTGCCCTTTCCTCACTGTAGTGCGATCTCAGAGTTGGCATATATATATATATATATATATATATATATATATATATATATATATATATATATATATATACATACATACATGGGGGTGTGGGGGGCTGTAAAAGTTTCGGTATTTGGCAGTTTCGCACTTCTGAGCATTTGAAATTGTTGCCATCTGACAATGTAATATGAACCCAAGTGTAATGTACAATAAATACATTAGTTTCTAAAGTTGGCCAATCTTCAGCAAATTCTGAAAGAGGAGAAGAGACTTGGAAAGGAGATAGGTTAGGTGACATGTCCTGTGTTGACACAGGAGCGGAGTTTGGTTCCAAGGGTAATGAGAGTTGGTGGGACAGAGCATGTGCAGTGCTGTGGAGTTTGGTTCTAAGGGTAATGTGAGTTGGTGTGACAGAGCATGTGCAGTGCTGTGGAGTTTGGTTCTATGGGTAATGAGAGGTGGTGGGACAGAGCATGTGCAGTGCTGTGGAGTTTGGTTCTAAGGGTAATGAGAGTTGGTGGGACAGAGCATGTGCAGTGCTGTGGAGTTTGGTTCTGGGGTAATGAGAGTTGGTGGGACAGAGCATGTGCAGTGCTGTGGAGTTTGGTTCTAGGGGTAGTGAAAGTTGGTGTGACAGAGCATTTGCAGTGCTGTGGAGTTTGGTTCTAGAGGTAGTGAAAGTTGGTGTGGTACAGCACGTGCAGTGCTATGGAGTTTGGTTTTAGTGGTAATGAGAGTTGGTGGGACAGAGCATGTGCAGTGCTGTGGAGTTTGTTTCCAAGAGTAATGAGAGTTGGTGTGACAGAGCATTTGCAGTGCTGTGGAGTTTGGTTTTAGTGGTAATGAGAGTTGGTGGGACAGAGCATGTGCAGTGCTGTGGAGTTTGGTTCTACGGGTAATGAGGGTTGGTGTGACAGAGCATGTGCAGTGCTGTGGAGTTTGGTTTTAGTGGTAATGAGAGTTGGTGTGGTACAACATGTGCAGTGCTATGGACTTTGTTTCCAGGGTTAATGAGAGTTGGTGGGACAGAGCATGTGCAGTGCTGTGGAGTTTGGTTCTAAGGGTAATAGTTGGTGTGACAGAGCATGTGCAGTGCTGTGGAGTTTGGTTTCAGTGGTAATGAGAGTTGGTGTGGTACAGCATGTGCAGTGCTATGGACTTTGTTTCCAGGGTTAATGAGAGTTGGTGGGACAGAGCATGTGCAGTGCTGTGGAGTTTGGTTCTAAGGGTAATAATTGGTGTGACAGAGCATGTGCAGTGCTATGGAGTTTGTTTCCAGGGGTAATGAGTGTTGGTGGGACACAGCATGTGAAGTGCTGTGAAGTTTGGTTCTAAGGGTAATAGTTGGTGTGACAGAGCATGTGCAGTGCTATGGAGTTTGTTTCCAGGGGTAATGAGTGTTGGTGGGACACAGCATGTGAAGTGCTGTGAAGTTTGGTTCTAAGGGTAATGAGAGTTTGTGTGGCTTGTGAATAGTGTCTCAGGTTATACGAAGAGATTTTAAGAAAAAAATGGAGGCCCAGAGAATCAGCCCTGGTGAAAGGACATTTTTACCAAGGAACGTTCACCAGACGAATGACCTGGTACTGTATTACCTACAACTAGACCAGAACCAAGGAATCTTTTTATTTAATTTGTACTCAGTACCCATGTTGTTCCAAGGTACTATGTGAAGTCCCCCTTCCTGGGCCAGTAATTAAGGAGCCTGAATTAATCACCACTGACACTGTAGAGGGATGTTCACTTGGAACAAAAATGGATACACCCACTATTTCCAGATGCAGCTGTCTGCATCAAGCAGAATGTCCCTTAACATCACACAGGGAACACACTCAGCCCAGGGTCTGGGTTTCGCTCTCTCTGTCTCTCCCCAGTTCCCCAATAAGGCTCCCCACTGGCACAGCTACAGCATTAAATTCTCAGCAGAGTATCCAAGACAAGTCTTCCACCACTCTCTCTGTGAAATCAGTGTTTTGTGTCCCTGCTCCAAGTAGCTGATGCACACACTCCAAGATTTGATTTGCACACACACACACACACACACACACACACACACACACACACACACACACACACACACACACACACATTTGGGAAAGGCTAGCACAGGTTTACTAGCTATACCACCTTCTGCCCAGAATATAAGGTAGTTACTGCCACCAAACACTCCTGAACCAGCTACTCTAAGGCTCTTACAAGAGTACCCAATTATACTGAGTGAAAGCAATATTAATACGAATGGTAGTTTGACCAACGCAGTAAGGCTTTCAGGAGTGGCCACAGAGTCACCAAACAGATACGAGTACTCTCAAAGGTTAACATATTCTCTAGGATCAGCTACAATAAAAAGCTTAAATATATTTAATAATAAATAATAACAGAACATGAAATAGTAAATATCGATTTAAAATAAACACCAAAGTTTCAATTACAATAAGACAGGTTCATACAGTTACAGAAAAAAAATAAACAATACTTAACTAATCTCACTGTATTTTCCTGGCTGATCTAAAGAATTATTATCCCCTGATCACTTACTACAGGATCATGTATGTCAGTGGTCTTCCTTCTTTGTCAGGTCCCAAAACCAGACTGCCCTGATACTTCTGCCTCACCTAATATTAAAACATTATTTCTGTACAGAATGACATCACATGTATCTGGTCATCTGACTTCTGCTTCCCATGCAAACCCCCCCCCCCCCCATTGCTAGAATCAGTCAGCATTTAGCACCTATATGTGAATACTACACACATAAGAACATAGCTCAGATCTGGTGTAGCTTATAAAACAATTACAAACTTCTACTTCTCCTTCAGAGAGCAACAAACCATGCTTTTTTACAGACATTGTGTCTCTGGCTTCATTCAAAACTGTGAGATAACATCTTGGCCTGGGCCCAGTATATTAGTTTTCTTACTATTTCTCAAAGTCAGGTGGATTGAGATTAACCTCTTCTCTTCCAGCAGCCTCTGTTACAATATATATATTTAAACAGTTACACTAGTGCATGTACATTTCTTTCCTGCCCATCACGGCACACTATCTATACACTTTTAACACAAGCAGCTTCACAAATACATTTTTTAAACACAAGCATCTGTACAAATAAGTCTGATATACCAATTACATAATTCTTTACAAAATTCCAGCTAGCTGTGCTGGTATATGTTAAACATCCACTGCCCTACTTCTCCTTGCATAGCTGTCAGTACCTCACATCATATACTATATGTTATTTCTGTGTACATCACAAAATCTTTCACAAAAACATACAAAGACTGTATGTATTTATAAATTAAATCATACCTCTACTAAAAAAAAGCTTGTCACATCAATACATTGTTTTGACAACTCTTTTAAATACTTTTACATAAATAACTACCAAATTTAAGAATTTTTAACAGTTGTTAAAATTCAATAACTTAAAATCCTCCTCAATCTTATTTACACAAAGTGTACAGACTTTCCTTACCTGTGTCTCTGACCCTGTTTCAGACTATTTTCCTTCTGGCCTCCATACTCTCTCTGATGTCCTTGACACAACATAGGACGAGACTTCTCTAGTTAAGTCTGTGGAATTCCTGTATATATTGAACTCATACCTGTATAGCACCTGAGGAGCATGCCATCACTTGTATCCCGCTACAATGAGAGACAAACAGCTCTGCTCTTTCCATTATCCATTCTATTTTTTATGGGAGAAATATTTTTCCTCCAACGTTAATTTGGCTTCACCTGCAGGACATCCGACTGTGTCACAATTTCCAACCCTTTCTGGTGCCATCTATGGACCACATTACTGAAGGACAGGTCTTCCAACTTCACTACACTACACCCCCCCCCCCAGCTCAGACCTGGGTGTTTCAGCTACACATTGAATTTTGAAATGTTACAGAGCTAAATGTCTTAGATTAGAGAGTTTCCGTATCTCAGAACAAAATGTATTTTTGAAAGTTGGCCATATCTGCCAAACACCCTTACCAAGCTTTGTCATTTGACCTGAACCACAGACAAACAAATACTTTATTTCTATTATAATCTTTCATAAAATTTTTTCCTTACATGTTACTGTGATAAAGGGAGCTACTGCCAGCCCAGCTAGCTGGAATTTTGTAAATAATTATATGTCATTGGTGAATATTGAAATGATTTGTGTAAGATGCTTGTGTTACACATGTATTAGACCTGTATATCAAACTGGTTTGTACAGACATATGTGTTAAAAAGGTATTTTATAAAGTGTTTGTGCTTAAAATGCAAGCACAGTTTGCCCTACTGGAAGAAAACAGAAATGTACATGCACTATTCCAGCTGTTTAAATGTATGTATTTAACAGTGGAAACTGGAATACAAGGTTAACTTCAGAAAAATAGCTGAAATTAAATTACTTTATGGCTATGCAATAAAAGATGGTATCTTTCAGTTTCAAGGCAGCTAGAGACATAATGTCTGTACTAGAGGCATTCTGTATTGTCTTTTGAGTGAATTAATTACTACCTCTGAAAATATGAAGGAATGCAATTGTTTTAGCATTTCCAGCATCTGCCAACGATCTAAGGTCTATGTATTTTCACAAGTAGATGCCAAATACTGCCAGGCTTCCAGCAGTATGGGGTTTCACCTGAGATAGAGTCAGATGACAAGAAATTATGTCATTCTACAAGCTATCCTAGCAGTAATATACGAGGAATGTCTTAGAGAGAGACAGTGTTCTGCATTATGTCTTGGACAATGACAAGAACCATTCGCCACACTTCTGCCTTGCTCTGTAAGTAAATTTCTAGGGGATACAAAGATATACTCAGGAATATAGCAAAGCTTAGTTTAGATATTTTTCTTCATTTATTTGAGATTGTCCTGCAATGTTGTTTTAAATATTTCCTGTGATTTTGAACTCTGATGTCACTGTGAATATATACTGAGTATTTTCTTGTTCTTTTATTATTTATTATTAAATATATTTAAACCTTTCATTGCGGCTGATATTTCTAGAGATATTTTAAGTTTAGGTTTTGAGAGTATATGCACATTTGGTGACACTGTGTGGGCCACTGCTAATAGCCTTGCTCTTGGTCAAACTACCATTTGTATTAATATTAATATTACACATTAAGATGGGACTCCCTTTGTTAATGGCCTTAAAGTGGCTGATAAGGAGTTTGCTGGTGGCAGTGATAACTACCTTATAGGCTGGGCATAGCTAGTAAACCTGTGCCAACCTTTCCCAGGTGTATGTGTGTATAAATCAAATCTCAAAGAGTGTGTGTGTCAGCTACTTGAGTAGGGACACGAAGCACTGGTTGGACAGAGTGGGTGCTGGAGATCTTGGCTTGGCCACTCAGCTGAGATCTCAATTCTATAGCTGTGCCAGCAAGGAGTCTTACTGGGGATATGGAGAAAGAGGGAGAAACCAAGCCCGGACTGACTGTGGTCTCTGTGTGCTCTTAACAGAAATTGCACTTGATGCAGAGAGCTGCATCTGGAAATACTGTGTGTGTACCTGTTATGCTCCCAGTGTACATCCCCCATTGTTGCCAGTGGTGAGGACTGAGGTGCCTTGATTATTGGTCCAGTGGTGGGTCATCACAGTTAACCACTGGAAGTTTCAACAGGGTTGTTTATAGCCTTTGTTTACTTGACATTTTTACTCTCTGGGGCTTCTTCCTATTCCAAAGGCTAATGTGGAAGACTTTTATAACAACAAATTAGACTATTCTGCATTTTTTCCTGCAATTTCCTTCCTTACACACTCAAAGGCACCACTTTCACTTTTCTGGTGTGCCTTTGGCACTTTACTTGGAAACTGCATTCTTTACTTCAGTTTGCCCTTCTCTTTGTTTTACTGAATCGTCTGCTTTAGAATGCCTTGTCACAAATATTTCCTGTTGCTTTATTAGCTGAACCCATCTCCTTAGAGTTGTTAAAGGAGAACCAAACCCAAAAACTGAAAAAAAAACATATGTTTTTTAGCATATCTTGAACTTTTCTGCAATACTAATGTCTCTGTATCAAACTAAGCGGCTATTATTTTCTAATTTGTTATACCGCAAAAAGGCCTGGAAGGGTGCTGCCATAGGTTGCATGATTTTGTTTTACAGTCAATGCCTTCATCTCCGTGATGCCATTTTAGCGGGACAGAGAGAAATCCCTAGGACGGGAGTATCATTTAATGAGTTTTTCTCTTGTCAGCTTACAACAGTACAACTACTGCCACCTTTTGACTGTCATCATCAATCTATATTTTTCATTATTTTGTTTCCCTTGATTTATCAATCTATATTTTTTATTATTTTGTTTCCTTTGATTTTCATTAGTGGCCATCTTTGATGCAGCATTTAAGAACAATGCTAAGTGTGAGACATATGACCCCTGTGATTAACAGGTGTTACTTGGGCTTAAATGGTTTGTTTTACTTTCATAGTTTTTAATGCTGATGTTAATCTTCCTTCTCCAAACACTGTGTGTAATGCAATTAAAAAATGCTGCAACAGAACACCAGAAAAAACATGCACTTTATTTGTAATAAAAAAAAAGTGTTTCTTGTTCGTTTGCAACTGAAACTTAAGTCCAACACTCTTGCTTTTGTTGAGACTCCAGGCCGCACCATTTATCTGAGGTGTGGTGCTGGCAATCAGTGACTTATCAAATGCCATTGTTTAGAACCATTGTTTTTCCTTAATGGTGCTGTAGTTGAATAAGTGACCTAACATAATTACTCACAGTAGTCTTCTTTCAACTTATGGTTTAAAGCCCATGTTTACGTACGTTTCCCCATCTTTCCTGTAACTAGTCTAGTCCAGATACAGATTTGCTGTATCTGGGACCGTTTGTAAACTTCTGAGCCCCCAAGCCTTTCTGTGTTGGAGGGAAGCCTTCTAGCTTATGAGTGGGAGTGGTAAGCACTATGCAGTGTATCTACCACAAGAGTGGTTTCTGGCCCAGAAATTGTAGTGTATTGGCCGTTTGAGCAGTTTTTCAATATCTTTCAACTTTCTGCTTTAAAAGCCCTCATTTGCACTTGTTTCCCACCTTTCCTGTAACTAGTCTAGTCCAGATACAGATTTGCTGTATCCAGGACTGTTTGTAAGATTCTGAGCCCCAAAAGCCTTTCTGTGTTGGAGGGAAGCATTCTAGCTTATCAGTGGGAGTAGTAAGCACTAGGTAGCCTATCTACCACAAGATTAAGGTACAGATTCTTAGTTTTAGCACTTGAATTTGCCGATTCGTGCTCAGCCCTTGTTCAGAACTTGTTGTTAGCACTAAATAAGCTACAAATTACTACAGCACTCAACCTTCCTCTTTACCTAGAGGAAAACAGTTTTTTGTACTTACTTTCCTCCCTTGCTTAGAGAAAAACAGCTCTTACACTCACTTTCCTCACCTGTCTAGAGGAAAGTAGTTTTTTATTCAGGCATATCCAAGGGTCAGCTCCCAGTGTTCTCTCCCGTCTATCTGATGAATCTGGGCATCTTGGGGCAATGTAGCAATAGCCTCATGTACACAGGCAACCCTCTCCTCCTACCATCCAACACCACAACCTGTGAGAGATGCACTTATCTATCCAAACTGGGGGTAAAGCTCTCTACAACCAAGACTGAACTTGACAGTCAAGAGGAGAAGGTAAACACTTGCACCACACGACACTCATCACATAGTCCCACTAAACCTACACCACCAAAATCCACACATAGAAACACAAAAACATTGGCAGAGGCTCTCAATAATAATTTGCTCAAGCAACAGAGACCTCCAAAGCAGAAACGCAAGCAATCTCCACCCCCCAACACAACCCAAATTACATATAGCCCACAGACTCAGTGTGCCAATAAACCACATCCGATAAGGCAAAACAATATACCCAACACACTAGTCATAGGTGACTCTATATCCAGGCACACTGATGTCCCACTCACCAGGCTAAACAAGGAGAAGGTTACTGTCAGCTGCCTGTCGGGTGCCAGGATCCGCCACATAGCCCACGCACTCAGGTCACTCCACAACAAGCACAAATATGACTGTCATTGTCCATGTTGGTATGAACGACGTGAGACGTACCTCCCTGGACTACATGAAAAGAGACATGGAAGAGCTCTCTGATCTTGTAGCCCAGGCATGTATGACCCTAGCCCTGAGTAGCATCCTGCCATCACCCAAAATGATACCGCAGTACAAAGACAAAATGACTGACCTCAACAATTGGCTAAGTTTCTGGTGTCATTCTAAGGGGATCCAGTATCTGTCTGCCTGGGATGACATGGTCGACAGACCACGATGCTTTGCCAGAGATGGCCTGCACCTATCACCCCTGGGATTCCGTGTACTGGTTAAGGGTCTTGTCACCCCTATAGTGCCTTTTTTAGGCAAGGTTCAAATGACAAATTCACCACCATAACAGGAACGGGCAAGCAAAAAACGAGGGTAATGCTACTCAATGCTAGAAGTCTAAATCTCAAAATGAACTCACTTGAGGCACTCCTCAAAATGGAGAACATTGATATCTGTGCAGTGACTGAGACCTGGTTCAAGGCTCTAGATAGCACCTCTGCATTACCAGGCTATAACTCATACCACACTTTTTGGCCATCTAACCTGGACCAGAACACCAAAGGCAGAGGTGTGTCCATATTCATTAAGGATATCCACACCTCCAGGCTAGTTGTGCAGCATAATGCATCCGAGGTTATCCAAGTGCAACTAACTCTGGGCAAAACTGCAATCCAAATTGTAGCTTGCTACACATCCCCCACCATGCCCCAGGATTCCCACCTGAAGTAAACTCCTCATTGGTCAGATCCGACCATAAGCTAATCACCCTAGATATCCACATCCCGCCCCCACCCATCATTAAGTAAACCAGTTACGACCGCTGAATCCTACACAAATGCACTCTATAAGCACTTACACGAGTGCATGGATCGTGCTATCCCAAACAGAACCAAGACGCTATCCTCCAAAAAAAGGAAGTCAATCTGGTGGTCCACTGCCATAAACAAACTCTACAACAGAAAGAAGAAACTGTTGCAAAAGAGAGTAAAATCCCAAGAATGGAGGAGCTCCCTGGTCAGCCTCAGTAAGAAGCTGAGATCCCTTATAAGATTCTCCAAAGCTAGCTACGAAAACAAAATCACCACTGATTCGAAGGGCAACCACAAAGCATTCTATAGCTATGTCAAGAATCTCAATGGCAACATCCAGATCTGCTCTGAGTTACAGCACAACGGCACGAAAATTACAGAACCGACTGATATTGCCAACATCGTGGCAGATAGGTTCAGTGCTAACTTTAACCTCCCACCCCCTAAAGGGCCCATATCTATAAAGGAAGAATGCAGTGTCCCTGTAATCACATCTATGTAGGTAAAAGCTGCACTCTCTAAAACCACAAACACAGAATTCATGGGACCGGACAACATCCCAGGCTGCGTTTTACACAAACTTCAGAACGAACTAGCTCCTCACCTAAGCACCATGTTGAATCATAGTCTTAAGTCAAGCTTTATGCCCACTGAATGGCACACAGCAACAGTTATCACACTCCACAAAGGGGGAGCCACCACGGATCCTTGGAACTATCGCCCTATTAGCCTGACGAGCCTGACACAGATTCTCCAGCTGTGCAACTTTACCCAGACCATATGGTAGTAATCGCTGCCACCAGCTAATAATATCAGCTACTAAAAGGCCCTTAAAAGGGTGTCCAATTATTACTGTGTAATATTATTATCCAGTGGTAATGTGACTATTCAGTCAAGGCTTAATGGAAGGGCTTAGACAGTGTTGTCTTTCGGCATTTCCCGGTTAGGGGTCGCCACAGCGGAACTCCGGTCCACTAATAATTGGCAGTTGATTTTTACGTACCGAGTGGCCAGCCCTGATGCACAACCTTCAACAAAGGAACGCCTATTCATGCATGTCTCCATGCAGAAGACGCTCTAGCTGAGAGTCGAACCGGACAGTGTCTTACTGTGAGGCGAGAAGGGCTTAAGACAGTAAACTCTATAAATATGTACTCTAAAGCATAATTTATCTCTACATAAGCCAGCCACAGGTAGAAGGTTTTAAAAATATTTAATAAGAATTAAAACACAAGACAGTACTACTACTACACCACAGAGATATCTAAGAGCTCAGAGATCACACAGAAACTTAATACAGTAGGACAAGTCTGATTTCAAAGAAAAATACCTAATTAATCTTTACTAGCTTTAACTATTCCCACAAGACATCAATGCTAGAAATGTACATGTGAGCTTAGGCAGAGTGCTGTGTTAAGATATCCAAGATCAAAATGCTCCCCAGTCTCTTGTGAGAAAACAGTATTTAAACATTACTAACAAACAAGTCTGCTAGGTCCCTCCCAAATTACATCATGTTGACACTTATTCCCAGGCAAACAAACTGCATTATTTAGCAATCTAACACCTGCTCAGAAACTTACAACAATACAAGACATTTCACATGTATACTCCAACAGAAACCAGAGCAGTAAAGCACCATCCACATGTAAATTCTGGTCATAAACTTTAGCTTTAAAACAATGGGCATGAAACCTTCATCCAGACTCACTGGAGCCGAATTCTAACATGAAAGGGTCACAACATGCTTCACTGGGCCAGTAGAGTGCAATGTTGTCACATATTTTCCAGTTCCACATTTCACAGTATTCTTTCACACTCAAGACAACATGCCTGTATTTTACATTTATTTACAAATGCCAGAATTATATATCAAATTCTGTTTGACCAGGCTGGCAGCCTTCAATCATCTCTCCCCAATCTTCACAGACCCATTATAGAGTACAATGCCCCTTTTGGAATGTACCTCACAAGACATCTGCAGCAGATGGAAAGGCCACAGAAGTACCCCACAAAGAGGATTACTGGCCTCAAACAGATGCCCTACACTGACTGTCTCAAACAACTCCAACTTTACTCTGTAGCATATCGCCCACTCCAAGGACATCTCTGCCTAACACATAAAACTATGTTGAACCCAGAGCTGCTGGGCATGCTACACCTAAAGAAATCCCAATCCCTCTGAGCTACACGCTCTAGGGACCTAAACCTTGTCACCACAATAAACATGTCATGCTGGAGGGATAGATTCCTGTCCCAGAGACTTCCTATACTCTGGAACAAGCTACCCATCTATGTCAAGCAAAGTTCCTCATTAGCACTCTTTAAGAAAAATCTTGATGAGTAGATGGGAAAGAGGAAATACACACCTGGGATCACTTCTGTGGCTCTATTCGACAGGGGTATAGGAAATTAAACTTTCTTGGGTGGCGTAAGCCAGGGAACCTTGTTGACTAGGCTTACTTAGGCCCTTGGGCCGATAGGCTGTGTAACAGATGATGATACAAATGCAGGAAAGAAAGCCAAACTGAAATAAGTTCAGACATAAAACATTAATAATTATTAAATGATGCTTTCTTTTTCTGTATGTGGTATGTTTAGAATTGGATTACAGGGAAGGAAAATCACTTTTTGCAAAGAAAGACTTGACATTTTGGTAGATTTCTTCTTAAACAGACTTATTTCTCAGCTCATTTTTAACAGACTTGGTTCCATTCCTTAGAATGTTCACTGTACGAGCACCACATCTGCATTAACTCTTTGCTTTTACTTTGAGCTGTGGTATTTTTTTTTTAACATTTTGGACTTTGCTAAAGAATTCACCACTGAACTGAACATATGGATTTTAGACTTTACTTTGCCTCTCAGAATCAAGAACCATGTCTTATTGTTCTGGTTCCAAGTCATACACAACCTTTTCTAGAGCATTCGATCTTTCAGCTACACTACTTAATACATTCATTTGTGTTTCCTCATCTGCATTAACTCTTTGCTTTTACTTTGAGCTGTGGTATTTTTTTTTAACATTTTGGACTTTGCTAAAGAATTCACCACTGAACTGAACATATGGATTTTAGACTTTACTTTGCCTCTCAGAATCAAGAACCATGTCTTATTGTTCTGGTTCCAAGTCATACACAACCTTTTCTAGAGCATTCGATCTTTCGGCTACACTACTTAATACATTCATTTGTGTTTCCTCTCTGCCAAACAATTTTTCTTGTTGTGACTCACTGAATTTTATCACACGCTGCATTAGAGCTTCAATAACCTTTCCAGCATTCTCAGTTTAGTAAGATCAATGCTTAATATTTCAGTATCAGTCTTAAAATACATTTTAGCTCAGTACCACTTTTACTGCATCATAGTAGTACCTTCCGATGTACATAACTGGTTAACAGCACCCTGCTTGATTTCATTTTGTATATCTGGAACATATAGTATATCAGATTTGTCAGTCTGAAGCACATAAATCATTAACACATGTACAACTTAGTAGCGCTCTGCTTTGTTTCATAAATAGTCTTGCTGTAGTCTTTGCTAAGATGTAATACACTCCTTTAGCCCAAGTACTATTACCAGCTTTATTTCATCTTCTTCTTTTCAGTGCAGTGTATTGCAGACCACAATGTTTACTAGGTTTTGGTATCAGAATTTTATAGCACAGTGTCCCTTAATTGTCTATCAATTCAAGTAAATACTAGATTCATTACATCTCAGTTTGCTGTTGGTTACTCTGCATTGGTTTAACACTTTGTAACCTCATTCAGCTTTCGTTTCAGTATCAGGTCGTAAAGTACACACTTCAGTTCAGAATATGGCCTAAAATATTTATAACTTATATTTAGAACTTATTTCTGTTCCAGGTACAGATTTCAATCACAGAACAGCAACCACAGTAACTAATTTGAAACGTACTATTTCAGCACAAATAATACATTCACTGTATATTTTACTTGCATGATGTTCCCTTTTAAATATTACTCTATACAATGAATATCACACAGTTTGAAATTACTGCACTTCCTCATAAGAAAAAGTGATCAGACTTTTCGGTCACAGTATTTGCTCACTTCATTACTTTTTTTTGTTACTGGACCTTCCAATACAATCCGCCTTACTCTCCATCCATTTATTATATTAAATGCCAGCACACACACACTTTAGCAGTACATACACAATTAGCATGGTTTTGCAAATTATTTATGGTACATCATTTTTGGATAGCAGGACTGTTATGTTTTAATACGTTTATATCAGTTATTGCTTCACTTTTTAAACAAACTATTTTTCATACTTTCATAGTCACAGCTTCATCATGTCTTGCACACATACATCCTACTCCAAGAATGCCCCCTGTGCATTTCATTCAGCAACTTAGTGTACTAGCTGCTTACGCCTCTAGTAAGCAATCTGTCAGCAAATTAATATAAATTCATTGGCAAGCAACCTTTCAGCAATCACTTCTTTGATAAAACATTTAACAGTATAGGTCATTCTATTATTTTTTTTATTCAGAATTCTTTGCAGTATTTTAGTAAACATATGTCAAATCAAACACCAGAACTTGTAGCCACAGCTCCACATAATATATAACTGAGCTTCTTTATTCAACAATGCTTTTCTGAAGGGCAACTGAAACTATTCCACTGTAATGTCACTGTACACTATTATTCTAGTTGTTACAAATACAGTTTCAAGCGCTTCTATGATACTAAACTGTTTTACTTAAAGCATCAAGTGAAATAAATGAAATAAAATAAAAACCTTTCCTTCGACGCACATACAACCTTTCTTAACAAGCAGTAAACATCTGAGTACAAACACAATTGATTCCAGTCATGCAACATTTCCCTTTAGGTGTGCACTCATTAAAGCACATTAACAATATCTTAAAAAAAACACCTTCTCTTGCTCTTTTTCTGTGGAAATATTCTCCTCATTTAATTTATGCAGAACATCTATCTAAATAAACGTCTTAAACCTTCAACAATGGGTCTTTATTCTTCCCACAGGTAGGGCATGAGAGATAGACAGTCTCAAATATATTAGCTAAATTTATTTTATCTGGACTATTCCTTTTTATGCTGGTTTTCAATTAAAGTACACTCCACAGTTTCAAAGTCACTTCAGCTTGAAAGGGTAACAACACAGAGTCATATTCTGCTCACATTCAAACACTACTGTGGTAACTCTAGGCCCCTCAAGCCACATATTACGTAATTTCATTCAAAATGTATGCATTTACCAGCTTTAATTACTTTTATTTTACTGAACAGACCACAAGTATTACAGCTTTCACAACAGACACAAAGGCTGCATTCGTAATGTAATTCAAGCCTTTACTGAAACAGACTTGCGCGTTGTCACCTCACAGCAAGACGTTGTCCCGTTTGATTCTCAGCTAGAGCATCTTCTGTGTGGAGGCATGTGTCAATGGGCGTGCCTTCGCTGAAGGTTGTGTGTCAGGGCTGGTAACTCGGCGCGTAAAAATCCACTACCAAACATTAGCGGACCGGAGTTCCGCTGTGGCGACCCCTAACTGGGATAAGCTGAAAGACACAACAACAACTGAAACAGACTTGCCACACTGATATATAAGCTTGGCAGATCTTTGAAATGTTGTTGGATATATACTCAGGATTCATATACATCTTCATATATTCTTCCATCACCCCATAACGGTAATACTTTAGTCAGAAAGCTCAGAAAATCAAACTTTTTTTAGGTAGCATCGGCTGGCCATACATATCTTATATATTACAAATGTTACACTTCTACATATATGTAGTTATGAACAAGTACAATATAGCATAAATGAAACAATACACTTACTACTGATTTACAAAAAAGAAATTCCTTTTCACTTCTTTGGAAGCCTCATACAGCACTCCAACTAGGTCTGACACAGACTAATGCTAGGAGTCAGACCCATGGCCTCAAACAAAACGCTTTGGAAAATCAAATACCCCAGTAAATTACAGGACTGACAGTACCCCCCCCCCACCACCACCACCACCACAAGAGTGGACCCAGCGGTGAGAGATCTGGGTACTCAGATAGAAAGTAATCTGAACTTTGACCACTACATTTCCACGGTGGTGAGGAAATCCTACTAAGTGGCTCAGCTTACAAGTAAAAGCATGGCACACAGATCTAAGGATGTCATACTACCACTGTACGTAGCCCTCATCAGACAATTAATGGAGTACAATGCACCCTTTGTCTTGTATCTCACCACAAGCTAGGAATAAATTCCCTCTCTCCCCAACCTGAGAACATGTCAAACCAAATAGTATAGGGTACAGTATTAGTCATGCCTATTTTTAATAGTAATTCTCAAGTAACCAGAAACTACAGCTATCCGGCATCTACCAATTCTCATGGGTGCTGGTTAACTGAGAGTTTACTGTATTAAGTTTAATTCTTGTTGACAAAAAAAAAAAAAATTACTGGAAAATGGAAATCAAAGACTAAACCAATTGTATTCTAAGTACTGAATGTTATAAAAGAGATAAAACAACTAGAAGAGGGAGCCTTAGAAAAGGAAAGGAACAAATCACATTGAAATAAATGAAACTGTGGGAAAAATACATACAAAAACAATGTTCAGGAGGAGGAATGATGTTTAAGGGAAGGCAGGAATTCAGCAATTTATGTAATGTTGGACTGATGACAGTTACAAGGAAAGATGTGTGATGGATCATGTATGCAAATGGAAAAAAATACTAATATGGTTTGTTTTCTTTTAATGTCGGTTTGCCTATGTCTTAAGCGATAATTTAATCTTCTTTCGGCTTTTCCAGGTTAGGGGTCACCACAACGGATCACCTGTCTGCTCATGATTGGCAGTGGAGTTTTACAGTGTCGAGTTGCCAGCCCGACCTTCCACAGAAAGCACACACATGCACGCACTCACACCTAGGGCCAAGGAGAACCTCTTGCTGTGAGGCGGCAACGCTAACCACTATACCACCATCGACAATAAAGGGATTTAAAAAAAAAAAAAAGATTCTGCTATAGTAGCCAAGGATATGTGGGAAAATACTACACATAAGATCAAAAAGTGAGAAGTTGGAAACTCTTGTTTATGGATATGGATATTAAAATACATGCAGTGAAAATGTTTTTAGTCACTTTAACTTTATATACTGCTCAGTCACACTTTCATAAACTGGAGAAGCAAGTTGCTGATATCTCGCTGGTTAAATGGACCATGTGCTTTTTTATTGCAAATCTTGCTGAGTAGCTATTACTCTGAAGGAGTTCTAATAAATAAAAGAAAGCACTCTATTTCATTCAGCTTATGTGTGCTGGTTCGATATATACTTTTTGTGTACTTTGTTAGAAATGTTGTGGAAGCAAATGGGTGCAAGGAAAGAAATTATTGTTTTGAGCTACGATACCGGATCTAAAATTGCCTAGACACAATAAGGCTTTACAAAGCTTAATGTTACTGGCATCCAAGAAAACAATTTCCAGAAAGTAGAAATCAAAACCTAAATCAGCCATAACTAAAGTACTGAATATTGTACAAGGGGACAAAAGAACTAGAGGTGGGATCTTCATAAAAGGGAATGAGCAAATAATACAGAAATAAATTAATTTTGTGGTGAAAATACATGCAGAATAATATTCAAGAGGAGAAATGAAGTTTAATGGAAGGAAGGAATTGAGTAAATTATGTAATGTCGGGGTGAATAAAAAATTGTTAAAATAAAAACATATAGTGCGTGAAAATAACAATAGAGATTTTATTATAGTCTGTTTTATTTTCTATTAATGTCTGTGTCCCATGTCACTTAATAAAATGTCATGATTTAATAAATATATTTAAAAAGACATGACTGCTTTTATTTGCATAACTACTAAATGACGAGATGACTGCGGTGGTGGTGCTACGGTAGCGTTGTCGCCTCACAGTAAGACGTTGTGCTGCTCAATTCTCAGCTAGAGCGTCTTCTGTGTGGAGACATGCGTGAATGGGCGTACCTTCATTGAAGGTTGCGCGTCAGGGCCAGCAACTCGGCATGTAAAAATCTACTGCCAATCATTAGCGGACCGGAGTTCCGCTGTGGTGACCCCTAACCAGGAAAAGCCGAAAGACAAGACTAAATGACGAGATATTATGAGAACTTTAAAAATAAAAAGTGGTGTGACATACTGAGTAGTACAGATGAAAACAACAGGGATGTAGACTGCATAAGCTGCTGAAGCAGCTTTAAACAAATTTAATGGGCAAGATTAAAGAGCTATCACATCAAACTAAGATAAAGTTAATGGTGACCACAGTAGCACAAGCCATTTCTCTAAAGGAAAAAGCTTGAAAAAAGTGTGTTCAAGAACCTTCAGAAAAATGGACATTACTGCAAAGGTATCAAGCTCCACACCATAGATTTTGCACATATTAACACCATCTATTTTGACTCAGGGCATTGAATGATGGAAGATGCAGAGACATGATGCTATGTGTCTTTTGCGGCGGTCAGTAGCTTTGTGGTGGTGGCATACCTTCCATTCTTCCAAATTTGCATCGTTATGTTTGGTTTGTTTTATTAAAAATTTTGCATTTTTTTAATAGTTCAGAAATGAAGTCTGAAAATTGAATATGATGAGTTTCAGACTTGCAGGAAATGCATTCTAGCACAAAAAGTTATGTTACTTAGCTTTTCTTAAGTTTAGCAAGTTTATGTAAAAAACCTTCTATTTTGGGTTCCTATTTTTGGGCCATTGTCTCCCATTATATTAGATTTTGTTTTTGTTTTTGTAGCTGAGGCTAATGAATATTAAATGAAGATGTATGATCCGACTTTTTCTTTGATTTTTGTTGTGTGGGTCCACATGCCATGCTTCAGTGTATTTTTCAGTGTGCTGTCAGCAGTGTCTGAATTAAATAAATTGTTCTTGAGAGTGTGTACTCGTGCTTTTTTGTGTGACTTCTTGGGATGTTCTTTTATTGTCTTTTATGGTTTAATTATTGTTTCCATAGATTTTAAGTACACATTTTAATACATTTTGCTACATTGCTTAAGACGCTTTTTAGTAGTAAAAGTCGCTTAGTGGTAAAGTGTAATTTTGCAAAAGTAGTATAAGCAGATTTTCCAGTAATAGGATTGGCATTACTCCAGTTATTAATTTATAATAACAAGCTCACACTAACCATTTCAAGCTAATTGTAAAAAAAAACTCTACAGTAAAATTTAAAGCAGTGGGCTTTTAAAAATGGAATGAAAGCATGTTTTTTTTAAATAGAAGTTGCACATTTTAATTAGTCTCCCAAGAGAGTTTTAGTTCTCCCATGCGGTGTGGGACATAAGGAGTTTTTATTTGGTGAGGTTTTTAATAGCTCCATGTGTCTGCATAATGTACTCATAATGGTTGTTTTTTATGTATCTGCTGTTTTTTTTTTGTTTTTTTGCTGTGAAGTTTTTTATTCATTTTGTGTGTGTTCCATTTGTCATTATTCTGGTTATTTGCAGGACGTGAAGCCGGATCTGCAGGACAGAGCTTCTAGGGGAGTGCTTGAAGATTACATTCTTTGATTTGTCTCTGTACATGTCTCTGAGATTTTGTTCTGAGTCTCTTTCATGTTCTGGTGTCTTTGTTGGGCTTGTTTGTCATTAACAAATTCCTGATAAATTGTCTTAGATCAAATCATCCATTGTTAAACTTCACTAGTTTTTAACCTTCACATTGTTAACGGTTAAACATCTAACTTTCAACAAATGCCCCCTTTTTCATTGCCCATCCTTTTCCATCTTCAATGCCCTTGTGGCGCTTTAATTTTCACTTGCTTGCTTTGTGTCTTCTTTGTTCTGTTCCGCATCCATATCCTTTGTGTGCAGTCTAGCTTTCTAGAACACCAGTGTAGCTCCATAGCCTAGCAGTCAGATATGATTTAGAACGATTGTCCAGGAACATTGGACACTGTCAGGAGGATAGAGCACATTTGTTAGAACCACAGAGCAAGACACAAGCACTGCTCCGTGTATGCTAGACTAGTGATCAAGAAGACCTAAAGCTGGCAGCATCAACCCCCAAGATCACAGGATGAGTACAGGACTGTATGTACCCCATATGCCAACAATTGCAGTGAAGCTACACAAGAGTATGTTCCTCAGGAGTGAATGAAACAAATACAATAAAAAGAAATGTTCATAAACTACCATATTTGTAACTACAATAAATTGTGTTTGTGTGTGTGTGCGTGTGTGTTGTGTGTGTGTATTGTGTGTGTGTGTCGTGTGTGTGTGTGTGTGTGTTGTGTGTGTGTGTGTGTGTGTGTGTGTGTGTGTGTGTGTGTGTGTGTGTGTGTGTGGGTGAGGTTGGGTGTCTGTCTGGCATTCGTACTATTTCTCAATTTCACTGAGTTCAGAAAAGTAATTATGTTGTGACATACACATACCCTTTACACTTGCACATTGTATTATTTTATATATTAAACACTCACCACAGCATAGCTTTTTTATGTAATTTCACTCTTGATGGGATTTTGATGCGGGTGATACACTAGCAGTCTGATTTTAGGTTACACTAGCAGTTGGATTTACCTCAGTGATGCTTTGAAGAGGTAAAGTATTATTTGGCAGTGAGGGTGGTTATGGGCAGCATTATAAAGGTGGTTTATTATTGTTCTGAACTGGGTGTGATAGGCATTCCACTGTTCAAAAGTGATAGTCCTATTGATCCTTTGAGCTTCTTCCTTTTTTTTTTATCTTTAATTCCTACACCCACATATGAAGTGAGTTTTTTTTTTTTTTTATTTACAGTTGCAAGTTACAGGCGGATTCGACAGGCATTTACTTAGAAGTTAGAGATGTCTATAGATGACACTTTTTTTGATGTGACATGCAATGTTGTATGCATGTATAGTTCCAGTAGCTGTTTTTAGGGTAGTATGCAGTCAAATCATAGGGATGAATGTGCTGCTGGTTATAAAAAATAATTTCCTTTTATTGCTGCAGACATGTATAAAATCCGAAACAATTAATGCAGGATTGTAATACATGGTAGACATTCATTAGAGATATTGAATTTTAGGATTCAAATGCTTTTATTTATTAATATTATTATTTTTTGAATTTACTGACACAGCCACATTAGTTTTTAATAAATTTTTGTTTTTTTTTGCTTTTTTTTTTACTTCAGAGTTAATGTTTGTTGTTTTTTTTTTTTTTTTTTTTTTTTGGTCCCATTGCTGTCTGATCTAAACATAAAGGCCAGGTGTAAACATGATT
>NC_056742.1:470204355-470206855 GCF_019279795.1 Protopterus annectens
GAAACAAGGAGAGACTGGGATTTTGGATGCAGGAATTTAAAAACAACAATAATCATACAGAATATTATACCTATAAAGTAGCAGAAAGTATCCTAAGAACTAAGCCAACGCAGGAATGGAGAAAGGAGATTCAGTCGATAGGGATGACTGCAACTATTGATATAGACAATAGGCAAGAGGGGGCTGGAATTTATTGCAGAAAACTGGCAAAGTAACTAAGGTATTGGGAGCAAATAACTAGAGAGGGAAAGGTAATAGAATGGGAAGAGGCCAAGAATTTATTTGGACTATAGGTTAGAGATCGCCTTCCCTGTCAAGGACTGATATCAGAGTATAGGCAAAGAGAAAGAAATAGGAGATCCTAAATGAAAGACCAACACTGGTAGAGTTTTAGTAGAATCAAGAACAGAAGCTGCCATTAAAAAAGGAGTAATTAGTACAGCGTATAACACATTGCAAGATAATGATAAGAATCAATCAGAGGAGGTGAGAAAGGATTGGGAAGAGAAACTGGATAAGCAATTCACAAAGAAACAATGGGAGGATATATGTATGTCTCCCAAATATGCAAGAAAATCTAGAAGATTTAAGATTTTTGTTTTTTTTGGAAATGTTTACATAGATATTTTTATACCCAAGCAGACTCCAGAGAATTTTTCCTCAGGTAGACAGCAAATGTTGTAGGTGTGATGGGGAAGAAAGAGTTAATTGGGAACATATTTTCTGGGAGTGTGGTAGACTTTAAGGATTCCCTGCAGGATGCACTGTCAGAGACGTTGGGTGGGCAGATTTGTGTGATGTGGAAAACGATTTTTCTGAACTATGATACAGAATCGAAATTGCCTAAACATGGTAAGGCCTTGCCGTGTCTAATTATTGTGGTTGTCAAAAAAGCAATTACTAGAAAATGGGAAATCAAAATCTAAATATACTAGAAGTAGTAAAAATAGTAACAGAGATAAAACTGGGATTCAGATCTTTAGAAATGTGTAACAGCAAACAACATAGGAAAAAAATGGGAATTGTGGGAACAATACCTACAGGGGAGGAATGATGTTTCAAAGAAGGCAGGACTTACATAAGCTATGTAATGTTCGACTGAAAATGATTGGGTAGATTATAAGTGATGTATAATGTTTGCAACTAGAAGTGTGTCAGTATGGTTTGTGATGTAAAATGCTTGCAACTAGGATTGTATCAGTGTGGTTTGTTTACATTTATATAAATGTATGATTGGTTATGTTATAAGTGATGGTCTAATAAAGATGTTTCTTGTTTAAAAAAGGGCAGGAATTGAATAAGTTATATAATGCTGCTTATGTTATATGATATATAGCAATATATGTGAAGCATAATGTTTGTAAAAGTGAACTTGTTAATACAGTTTGATTACTTTTATATAAACGTAAATCTGTCTGTGTTACAAGTAATAATTCAATAAAGGTATTTAAAAAAAAAAGATGACTTCCCTGCTTAGTTCAGCAGAAGTCAAGCGAGAATGGAAATCAGACCAGAAGCAGACAAAAAACATGCAACAACTGAATAAGCCAAAAAACAAAAGAAAAGGATCAGATGAGAAGGCAAGAAATGTGGAAAAGACATAAGTACTGTGGTAAGTGCAGAAAACTCCTGGAACAACCTCATGTTGATCAGGCTTGTACGCAGGAATGGTTAAGGAGAGGTGAATGTAAACCAAAACATGAAAGGTTAATATTGGCAGCCCAGGATAGTGGACTATTGAACATTGTAAATGCTGGTTTACAAAGTCCTTTGAACAAGTGAGAGAAGCTGACAAATGCAGGTTCTGTAAAACAGAAATGGAAAAAGGCCCACATTTTTTGCTAGGAGTAATATACAGAGGGCCTGTACACTGAAAGGCATAATAATGTGGCAAGACTATAGCACTGAGGATTGTGTAAACATTACAAAATTGAAGTAGCTGAAAAGAACAGGAAACATGAGCCACAAAGTATTACAGAGAATAATAAAGTTTATATATCATGGGCTCATCCATTACCAACAGTACAGAGAACAGAATCGAGAAAAACAGATATAGAAGTCCATGAAAAGAAGACAAAAGTAGCATTGATCATTAAACCGCTACACCCAGTGATTACAGTGTCTTATGTACAGCTTGAAACAAAGTCATACAATATTAAGATTTGCTGGCAGAAATGAGGGCAATGTGGGAGAAAGATATCCAGACAGTTCCCACAGTAGTAGTATTAGAAGCAATATGCTATCAATACATGTTACTCTATATGAAGTGCACTAGTCAGTTCTGGGCACATTGTGGGTGCTACAATGAGCACCTTTAGTTAACATCAAAGACTGAAACAATACTAATTTCATGAACTTTAATCATTCCTTGACCTACGAATGAGGTCCATTCCTGTCATAGTATTAGAAACCCAAAAGACTTGGAGAAATTAAACAGACAGTAACATGACAACAATTTTGTCCCTAACTGATGACATCCTGCTAAACACTCCTTACAGGT